>NC_091549.1:56666495-56671495 GCF_042767895.1 Penaeus vannamei
GACTGCAATCGCCTTTTAAGTATTCGCTATCGAGTCTTCCATCCGACGTGTTTGTAAGAGGTTCAGGAGTGAGAGGAACTGGGGGAAGGAGAAGGAATGAAATTGGGGTGTAGAGGCCGACGGAGAAGTTTGTGTGTTTGTATATATATATATATATATATATATATATATATATATATATATATATATATATATATATATATATATATATATATATATATATATATATATATATATATATATATATATATATATATATATATATATATATATATATATATATATATATATACGCCTACACATAAACATACACACAAACACACTCGCAAACAACACACACACACACACATGTGTGTGTGTGTGTGTTGTTTGCGAGTGTGTTTGTGTGTATGTTTATGTGTAGGCGTATATATATATATATATATATATATATATATATATATATATATATATATATATATATATATATATATATATATATATATATATATATATATATATATATATATATATATATATATATATATATATATATATATATACGCCTACACATAAACATACACACAAACACACTCGCAAACAACACACACACACACACATGTGTGTGTGTGTGTGAGTATGTGTGTGCGCGCAGGTATGAGAACGTATGAGAACGTGTGAGAACGTGTGAGCTTGTGTGTGTGTGATGTGGGTGTTAAAGAAGAAAACAAAATACGAATGTGATATGTTTGTGCATGTAGGCGGGTGGGGTGGGGTGGGGTGGGGGTAATTATAGTTAAATTCCTTGCACTTGTTCACGTACGCTATTATAGAACTTTTTGTGTTTATTTTTGCCGACCCGAGAATTTTAGAAATAACTACATTCATTCGTTTCTTGACAAGCGTGGAATAGAAGAAGCTTTGAAAGAACGAATTCCGAGCTGGTTGACGAGTTCATGGCATCATCCTCGTGCATGTTGTGAACATGTTTGGTATCCGCTTCACAAAACAAGCAGTTTGCGTTGCTGTTAAGCCTTTGGAGCACAGCATCAAAAGATTTTAAAACCGTATGATATGGAATATTTGCTAGTTAAATACTTTGGTTTTATGTGCTATGTGCTCTTGTCCTGTATTGAAAATATACCCGATATTTTCTCAATTCGTGTTGGACAAAATAACCTCTTAAAGACATTAATCATACGAGAGGTATTTCATTTATTAATTTTCTTACTTTTCATTTTTCTTCCTTCTTGGGTATACAGATAAAATCCCATCTTCTACTTTGTCGTTTACAGTGTCTCCCAACTCAGCTATAAGTAATAGCATTTGGTGTTAAGGGAATATAAAGAAGAGATCTTTCTCCTATATACGTATAATCTTGGATATGGTGGGATCCAGTATATAGGTGATTCTTGGATTATGGTCGTCGTTGGTAGAATTTATGCCTCATTTTCCTTAGGGCATATTTTTCTCTGGGGATCGTTCAGACTTTTTTTTTTCCTTTTTTTTTTTTTTTTTTAGTTTGGTCTTATGTTACTCAGGATCGGCTGGCGAGTGTGCTAGCTGATACAAGTTATCATTACGCTATTTAAGATAAAAAAAAAGTAGAGTGTGCAGCTGTTTCATTAATAGTTTCTTTACTAGATCTATATGACTGACGTAACTTGTCTTCTCCTCCGTTTTAACACGTGATATGATTTGCTAAAAAAAATGTTATTAAAGCTTTCAAATTCACAGGATAACTAACAACAAAATGATATTGACTATCATTAGACAAGAAGTTTATTTAATGATTAAATGATGCATAGAATCTCATCTCATTTCACTCCTAGTAAAGAATACTCTTGAAAATAATTATGAATGTATTATATATCATTATTAATTAGTGCCTGTTATTTGAGTTATGGATTTCCAAGAATTTTCCGTAAAGGTTGAAGTGATAAAATGTTACCTTTTTATTATTTAATGAAGTATTTATGCGACGGTTAACAAAATGTAGTCAATTCCGTGCACAAGTTATACTGCACAAATAAAAACTGTTCATATAGAAGTATATAAATGGCAGTGAAAGAAAAAGAAGAAGAAGAAGATGAAGAAGAAGAAGAAGAAGGAGGAGGAGAATAATAATAATAATAATAATAATAATAATAATAATAATAATAATAATAATAATAATAATAATAAGATGAAGAAGAATAAGAATAAGAAGACGAAGACGAAGACGAAGAAGACGAAGACGAAGACGAAGAAGAAGAAGAAGAAGAAGAAGAAGACGAAGAAGAAGAAGAAAAAGAAGAAGACCAAGAAGAAGAAGAAGAAGAGGAAGAAGAAGAAGAAAAAGAAGACGAAGAAGAAGAAGAAGAAATCGAAGACGACGAAGAAGAAATCGAAGACGAAGAAGACGAAGATGATGAAGAAGAAATCGAAGATGACGAAGAAGACGAAGACGAAGAAGAAGAAACCGAAGAAGAAGACGAAGAAGAAGAAGAAAAAAAAGAAGGAGAAGAAGAAGAAGAAGAAGAAGAAGAAGAAGAAGAAAAAGAAGTAGACGAAGACGAAGAAGAAGAAGAAGATGAAAAAGAAGAAGAAGAAGAAGAAGAAAAAGAAGAAGAAAAACAGTCCATGACAAAGAGGAAATGACTTATCGATCACTGTTAACTGAGTGGTATGAAAGACATCATAAATATTTCGAAACATTTTTCCCTCACATCATTTAGCACACCTGTTTCCTCTCCCCTTTTCATAATTCCGAAATGTGCAATCTCCTATTTCTTTCTCTCCCTGTCTTCTTTAATAAAAATCCGTGTTGTTGTAAGCGGAGTTTTCCTTTATTTCTCTTAATTCCATCCGTATACCCGTCTTTTCCTTCAACTTTTATATTCCTTCCCATTTGTTGACTCTCTCTCTCTCTGTCTCTGTCTCTCATTCACTCACTCTCTCTCTCTCTCTCTCAATCTATTTATCTATCTCTCCCTCCGCCCCCCTCTCTCTGTCTCTCTATTTCTCCCCCTCTCTCTCTCATATCCCCCACTCTCTCTCTCTCTCTCTCTTCCCTTCCTTTAGCTTCTGGAAACCAGGTATTTCCATTAGGTCAAATTCACCCATGTAGTCGGCACAGACCTGGGATTCTGAATGCACACGCAGACTGCCAGGTGCATCATTCATTCATTAATAAAAACCTGATTCCTGAAACGTGAAATAATGAGAATTCCTGGATTATTGAACGCCTTTCCAAAAAATAAAGAACAGAAAAGAAAAAGAATAAAGAGGAAAAGTGATTTCACAGATATTAATTTTTTTTACTGAGGACTTGCCAGGAGACTCACATCATTAATATACATACAATATTATTTCGTTAATTTAATATGGAGTTTCTCGGCACCACCTGTAATCTGTATTCGCTAAACATCTGCATGTACCAAACATCATATGTTGTCTTTTTAAGGGCCGGTATATGCTGGCAGTGGCATTGCGACTAAATCAATTATAACAGAGAGACATGTTGCAATAACGTAAATACAAATTCAAGTATTGTTGCTGGTAAAAATGGCAAAACAATATATATGTGTATATTTACGAACACACACACACACACACACACATACACACACACACACACACACACACACACACCCACACACACGTACATATATATATATATATATATATATATATATATATATATATATATATATATATATATATATATATATATATATATATATATATATATATATATATATATATATATAAGTAAATACATGTATAAATATACATTCCCATCTATCTATCTATTTATATATATAAACACACACACACACAGACACACACACACACACACACACACATACGCGATGATACAATGTTTGATGTTGGATCGCAGTTACAACACAAAACAAGCGTTTCACTAAACGGACATAAAAGAGACCATAAAAAACACCAAAATATTCAAAACGCTTTTTTGATTTCTTTCTCGGCCAAAACAATATGTAAACTTCAAAGAAAATGGAATAAGAAGTACCTGACCTTGAACCGACACCAACCTTCGCTTCAGAAGGAACTTTCGTGTGTAATTCTTAGACTCAAACAAGAATTTCTTTTTATTTACTTATTTTTCTATTTATTTATTTATTTATTTTTTTTATAGAAAGGGGAAGTAATGTTCCTTGAAGTATGGTATTATATCTACCGCGAGTGAGATCGTATCTTGCAAAGCCGAATAATTCCACTGATTATAAATATTCGCTAGTCAAAATGTCTGTATCATATATATATATATATATATATATATATATATATATATATATATATATATATATATATATATATATAGATAGATAGATAGATAGATAGATAGAAATATAGATAGATAGATAGATAGATAGATAGATAGATAGATAGATAGATAGATAGATAGATAGATAGATAGATAGATAGATAGATAGATAGATAGATAGAAAGATAGATAGATAGATAGGTAAATGTTTATTCACTGACATTATCTGTGAATAATTTTCTTTTTCGTTAATATTTCCGAGTCTATAAGGCTAAATCAAAGCGGTACAGAATGGTTTTAAAGACATTTATCCCTCCGAAATAAACACCACGACAAACATGACTCGGACATGTTAGGAATCGGAAAGGAAATTGGTTCAGCGACTTTCATTATTGATTCAGATTCCAACCTCATGGCACGAACTTGCATTTATATATATATATTTATATATATATTTATATATTTATTTATATATATATTTATATACTGCCGATACAGAGGACAGAAACATTTTATGTACCTTTTTACGTGAATATCACATAAAAATAGATACGATATATATATATGTATCTATATGTATATGTATATTTATTAGTTTTTTATTGTGTATATATACATATATATTACTTTTTATATATGCAGACAACCACACATACACACAAAAACATACACACACACACACGCACGCACACCCACCCACACACACAAACACACACACACGTATATATCGTATATATATATGTAT
>NC_091549.1:56681495-56686495 GCF_042767895.1 Penaeus vannamei
ATAGAGAGAAAGGAACGAAAGACAAGGAGAAAGACTAGATAGAGAGAAAGGGACGAAATACAAGGAGAAAGACTAGAAGGGGTAGAGAGAAAGGGACGAAAGGAAGGGGGAAGGGAGGGAATGACAGGCGAAGGAGGAGAAGGAGAGGAAAGGAATAGAGAGACAAGGAGAAAGACTAGATAGAGAGAAAGGGACGAAAGGAAGGGAGAGGGGAGGGAGTGAGAAGCGAGGGAGGAGAAGGAGAGAAGAGGAATAGAGAGACAAGGAGAAAGACTAGATAAAGAGAAAGGGACGAAAGAAAGGGGCAGGGGAGGGAATGAGAAGCGAGGGAGGATAACGAGAGAAGAGGAATAGAGAGACAAGGAGAAAGACCAGATAGAGATAAAAGAACGAAAGGAAGGATGAACAGAGGAAGAGAAAAAGAAAAAAAAAGGAGAATCACACCATAAAACGTACCTCTAAATACAGATACTCATGTACCTGAATCTCCAGTTTATTAACCAGTGGATCCAGGTAAGCGAACGCGAGCGGAGAGCGAGAAGAAAAATGTAAACAAAAATACGGATCAGAGAGGGAGAGGAAATATACTGAAATCTCGGGAGAGGAAACTGCTTTCAATCGACATTCAGAAGTAAAGGGTGTTTGTTCAGTTCGATGAGGGTTTTGAGGGGAAATAATGGTGGTTTTGAGGGGAAATAATGGTGGTTTTGAGGGGAAATAATGGTGGTTTTGAGGGGAAATAATGGTGGTTTTGAGGGGAAATAATGGTGGTGAATGGATGGACGTAAAGAAAGGTGATTGAGTGAGTGTTGTGTGTGTGAGAGGGAGGAGAGAGAGAGAGAGAGAGAGAGAGAGAGAGAGAGAGAGAGAGAGAGAGAGAGAGAGAGAGAGAGAGAGAGAGAGAGAGAGAGAGAGAGAGAGAGAGAGAGAGAGAGAGAGAGAGAGAGAGAGAGAGGGGGGGGGGGGAAGAGAGAGAGGAGAGGGTAAATAGATAAGAAAGAAAAAGGAAAAAAGAATAAAAGAAAGAAAGAAAAAAGAAGAAAAATACATACATACATACATACATACATACATACATATATATATATATATATATATATATATATATATATATATATATATATATATATATATATGTATACATATACACACACACACACATACACAAACCCACACACACATATATATATGTATACATACATACATTTATATATATATATATATATATATATATATATATTTATTTATATACATATAAATATATATATATATATATATATATATATATATATATATATATACATATACATATATATACATATACATATATATACATATACATATATATATATATATATATATATATATATATATATATATATATATATATATATATATATATATATATATATATATATATATATATATATATATATATATATATATATAAATATACGTACGGGAGAAACAGAGAGCGAATTCACCGAAGGGAGGGAGAGCGAAAGGGCAGCGATAATCAGAGTATAAAACGGCAGAGAAATACGAAGCGAAAGTGGGATAAAACGATTGATACGATGAGAGAGGGGAAAAAAATCTCCCCTTCCTCATCTTTCTCTCCATTTTACGTTCCTTTCCCTCTTTCTTTCTTTTCCTTTTCTTCCTTTCTCTCTTTCTTTCTTTTCCTCTTCCTTCTCTCTTTCTCCCTTTCTTTATCTCTTCCTCCTTTCTCTCTTTCTTTCTTTATCTCTTCCTCCTTTCTCTCTTTCTTTCTTTTCCTATTCCTTCTCTCTCTCTCTCTTTCTTTTTCTATTCCTTCTCTCTCTCTTTCTTTCTTTTCCTATTCCTTCTCTCTCTCTCTCTTTCTTTTCCTATTCCTTCTGTCTCTCTCTCTTTCTTTTGGTATTCCTTTTCTCTGTCTCTCTCTTTCTTTTCCCTTTCCTCGCCCCTTTCTCTCTTTCTATTCCTCTTCCTCCCCCTTACTCTCTTTTCCTTTTCCTCCCCCCTTTCTCTCTCTTTCTATTCCTTTTCCTCCCCCTTTCTCTATTTCTTTTCCTCTCCCTGCTTTCTCTCTCTCTCCGTTTCTCTTCCTCTCCCTCCCCTCTTCTCTCTCTTTCTTTTCCTCTTTCTCCCTGGCCTCTCTCTCTTTCTTTTGCTCATCCTCCCCCCTTCTTTCTCTTTTCCTCTCTTCCTCTGCTCTCTCTCTCTCTCTCATTATTTTCCTCTTCATCCCTTCCCTCTCTCTCTTTCTTTTCTTCTTCCTCCCCTCTCTCTCTCTTTCTTTTCCTCTTCCTACTCCCCTCTCTCTCTCTGTCCTCCCCTTTCTCCTCTCCTCTTCCATCTCCTCTCTTCCCTCTCTCTCTCTGATCAGTCAAAAACGATTTAAATGCGAAATCAGCTGAACATTTAACAAATAAAATACACCAAGAGAAGAAATAATTAAAATATATTGAAATGTGATTGGTAAAATAATCAAATGAAATAGACAAGGAAAGAAAAAGGAAGGAAAGGTGAGAGAAGGAAATATTCAGAATGTTTCATCTTTTTGTTCGATACGATAAGGATCATCTCATTAATAATTTAATTTAATAATTTATAAATTAATAATTTAATCATCTTATGTTGATCGCAGTCAGTGCAGAGACCGGGTTGGTTGCAGAGAAATCACCCTAAAAGATCAATCTCTCCCTATATATATATATATATATATATATATATATATATATATATATATATATATATATATATATATATATATATATATATATATATATATATATATATATATATATATCCTATCTATTTGTCTATGTGTATATATGTATGTATCTATCCATCCATCTAGCTATTTATCTATATATATGTCTGTCTATCTATCTATCTGTCTGTCTATCTATCTATCTGTCTATTCATCTGTCTATCCATTCATCCATGCATCTATCTACCTGCCTATCTGTCTATCTATCTATCTGTCTGTCTATTTATCTATCTATCTATTTGTCTGTCTATTTATCTATCCATCTATCCGTCCATCTATCTAACTACCTATCTATCTATCTGTCTATCTATCTATTTGTCTATCTATCTATTTGTCTATCTATCTATCTATTTGTCTATCTATCTATCTATTTGTTTATCTATCTATCTATCTGTTTATCTATCCATCTATCTACCTTTCCATCTATCTATCTACCTACCTATCTGTCTATCTATCTATCTGTCTATTTATCTATCTATCTCTCTGTCTATGTATCTATCTACCTATCCATCCATCTATCTAATTTCCTATATATTTTTCTATCGATCTATCCATCTATCTATCTATCTATCTACCCATCCATCCATCCATCCATCCATCTCTCTACCTACCTACCTATCTCTCTATCCATCCTTTCATTCATCCATCTATCTACCTACCTACCTATCTCTCTATCCATCCTTTCATTCATCCATCTATCTACCTATCTATCTATCTATAAACGGGAGAAACATCACGAGGGATAAAACACCGGCAATACATTGAGCCCAAAGGGATATCCAGCGACCTTAAAATTAGATTATGTTTAAGCGAGTAATTCATGTCGGTGTTACAGCCTCCAACAGCCTGGTTCTGTTGATCTTTTCTTTCTTTTTGGTTCCTATCTGTTCATTTTTCATCAGCGCTTCCCTTTTACCTGCGCCGAGCACTCATTCCCTCGATGTTGAATTATGGAAGAGAGTACTCCAAAGTCTAATGAAAGGATTACTTGATTTAAGCTCGTTTTCCTCGACCGTTAAGCAGGCAGGGTTAGGTTAGCTTTTTCGATGTTTTTTTTCGTGGAGGAATGCAACGCACATCGTGTCTGGAGAGTGAAAGTTAAGTGAAAAAAAGGGAAGAAGAAAAATATACGTGTATGCATTATAAGCAAGCGGGGTATTACCGTATGTAAATGAGGACACCAGACATTGGATCCCAGACCGCACAAAAAAAAAAAAAAAAAAAATAGCAAAAAAAAAAAAAAAAAGTCTAGAGTTGCTACTACTATTAATCATAATCACGATAATATTTATGATAACGACAATAACCAAAATCTATATTGATAATGATTTCTCCTCCTACTACTAATACTAATGATCCTAAAAAAGGCAGTAATAATAATAACAATGATAATGATAATAGAAACAACAACAACAATAAAATGAAGGCAATATATCTAAAAGAGTCGAAACCACAACAAAAAATATACAAAAATGACAATAACAAAGACACGGTTTTAAAGAGAGAGAGAGAGAGAGGAGAGAGAGGAGAGAGAGGAGAGAGGAGAGAGAGGAGAGAGGAGAGAGAGGAGAGAGGAGAGAGAGGAGAGAGAGGAGAGAGAGGAGAGAGGAGAGAGAGAGGAGAGAGAGGAGAGAGAGGAGAGAAAGGAGAGAGAGAGGAGAGAAAGGAGAGAGAGGAGAGAGGAGAGTGAGGAGAGAGAGCAGAGAGAGGAGAGAGGAGAGAGGAGAGAGAGGGGAGAGAGTGGAGAGAGAGGAGAGAGAGGAGAGAGAGAGAGAGAGAGAGAGAGAGAGAGAGAGAGAGAGAGAGAGAGAGAGAGAGAGAGAGAGAGAGAGAGTGAGAGAGAGAGAAAGAGAAAGACAGAGAGACAGAGGGAGGGATAGAGCGAGAAAGAGAAAGAAAGAAAGAACGAAAGAGAAAGAGAGAGAGAGAGAGAGAGAGAGAGAGAGAGAGGGATAGAGCGAGAAAAAGAAAGAACGAAAGAGAGAAAGAGAGAGAGGGAGAGAGAGAGAGGAATACAAAGGGAGAAAGATATTTCTGTTCACACTGGGAAACACGTGTTGCGACCAGTGACTATTGAATCTAAATTGGTTTAAAATTCTGTTTATCAACTTTTCCGTTTCCTATATTTTTTTTCCAATTCCTCTCTCCCCTCCCATGCCTTTTCTTTTTATGGAGATAACTGATAAGAAATTGTGAAGAACTTCTTTCTTATTGTAATATAGACTATATATACAGTGATAAGTAA
>NC_091549.1:56696495-56698995 GCF_042767895.1 Penaeus vannamei
CCATCTCGGGTTCTTCACGACAGGTTTGATCGATCTGCCCAAGACACGACTTCCTCGGTCGTCCCACAGGCCTCCTCCACCCAGGGTTGGGTTGTATACAGATACACACACACACACACACACACACACACACACACACACACCACACCACACACACACACACACACACCACACACCACACACACACACACACACACACACACACACACACACACACACACACACACACACACACACACACACACATACACACACACACACACACACACACACACACACACATACACACACACACACATACACACACATACACAGATAGATGGGTAGATAGATAGAGAGAGACACACACAGATGGATAGATAGATAGATAGAGGAGAGAGAGAGAGAGAGAGAGAGAGAGAGAGAGAGAGAGAGAGAGAGAGAGAGAGAGAGAGAGAGAGAGAGAGAGAGAGAGAGAGAGAGAGAGAGAATAAAAAGAAGAAAACAAAAACTAAAGTAAAATGGAAGTTTTACCGAAAGCTAAAGAAAAGATAAAGTACTTTTCTCCAATCCCAAAACTCGGAAGCTCTGTTCAAAATATTTACAATCACAAGGAAAGTGTTTGAAAGCAAACTTCCAGAGCATTTCTAGTTGTTTTCCATCGTCTAAAACCTGTCCAAATAAAACCCTTTGTTCCCTTATCACAATATTTTTTTCTTATCCTTCTCTCATAACTTTTAAACCATTTTAAAGAACTTATCTTGTGTAGATGATTTATCGATATCTTTTGCCGATTTCTCTTATTTTTTAAATCATATTTACTTGTATGACTTTATTCATTCATCAACTCATGTGGTTTTAAGTTAAGAATTTTTGAAGCATAGTATAGATGTTTAGATTACCACAATACACTGATTCACGGGGTTCATGTGCATACGTCAACACACGCTAATATCATATACATAAAAAAAATATTTATTTCGTTTATCATTATTATTATTATTATTATTATTATCATCATTATTATTATTATTATTATTATTATTATTATCATTATTGTTATTATTATTATTATTATTATTATTATTATTATTATTATTATTATTATTATTATTATTATTATATTTATTATTATTATTATTATTATTATTATTATTATTATTATTATTATTATTATTATTATTATTACTATTATTATTATTATCATTATTTTTTTTATATCGATGCAAATTCTCTCAAGAAGAACAGGCATACTACATATTTTTGCGGTTGTTTTACGAATGTAGATTAGAGAGAGAGAGAGAGAGAGAGAGAGAGAGAGAGAGAGAGAGAGAGAGAGAGAGAGAGAGAGAGAGAGAGAGAGAGAGAGAGAGAGAGAGAGAGACAGAGAGAGAGAGAGAGAGAGAGAGAGAGAGAGAAAGAAAGAAAGAAAGAAAGAAAGAAAGAAAGAAAGAAAGAGAGAGAGAGAGAGAGAGAGAGAGAGAGAGAGAGAGAGAGAGAGAGAGAGAGAAGAGATACTGATAGAAATAGAAAGATAGATAGATAAATAGATAGATAGAGAGAAAGAAAGAGAGAGAGAGAATATCTCCCAACACTAAGAACCTTATAGATCCTATCAGTAAGATCAACTGGAAGTTCCCAGTGACAAAAATATCTGTCAGGGGAATTATTTGCGGTCGTTTGCAATTCTCACTGTCACTCCATTCCGTTAATCTCTAGAAAATATAATATCTGGTGGTATTCACTTATCGATTTTTTATTTTATTTTATTTTATTTTATTTTAATTTTAATTTTAATTTTTATTTATTTATTTATTTATTTTTTTGCTAACGGGTGTTATTTGTCGATCAAATTGATGTCTTCACTATCTCGTCTATCTCTTTCTCTCACCCAAACACATACCCAAACAATCACCATTCGAACACAGATATTTATCACCAATCTGCCCAAATATTTAAGTCCGCATACATGTCCATATACATGTATGCGTTCTTGTCAACATGTATACTTCATGGACTCAAAATTCCTGAAGTAAAAGTCGATGCTCTTGCAACCATGGCGGCGCCTCCTTAAGTCATGGAGTAAAATATACGAGAGCAATATTTCACTCACCAATAACATAAGCTGACACTCAGACAAACGACCTTTTAAGGGACATGGCACGACTAGGAGAACATCGACAAGGCTACATCACAAAAATCGTGTTTATGTGTCCCTCTCGACTTTTTATTAATTTTGTTTATTGTTATTATTATTATTATTATTATTATTATTGTTATTATTATTATTATTATTATTATTATTATTATTATTATTATTATTATTATTATTGTTATTATTATAATCATTATCGTTATTATTATTATTATTATTATTATTATTATTATTATTATTATTATTATTATTATTATCATTATTATTATTATTATTATTATTGTTATTATTATAATCATTATCGTTATTATTATTATCATTATTGTTATTGTTATCTTTATTATCATTATAATATTAATAATAATA
>NC_091550.1:0-10000 GCF_042767895.1 Penaeus vannamei
GAGAGTTTCTGATTCCTTCTTCCGCTCATCAGGTGCTGTTGGTCGCCGCGTCCGCCCTCCTGGCGGAGGCCTACCCCCGCTATGTGGCCGTGCCCCTCCGGGCGGCGGCGCGATCGTACCCGCTGTACTACTCGGAGTCTCGCTTGCGGCCCGTGGTTTCCGCCCGGGAGGACTCTCGGCCCGTGGTCATCATCGAGGAGGAAGAGCCCCAGCAGTGGGAGCTGGACGAGGCCAGCTCCGACCGCTACGAGCGCCAGTCTGGCGGCTACGGCGGCGGCAACGACCACGTGGACTACGGCGCCTACACCGGCGGCTACGGAGCCTTCGGCTGGTACTCGGATCACCCCGTGTGTGTCAACTGCGGATACCATCACTAAGACTGGTCTGCCTCGCGGTTCCCCCGTGGTATGTTGTGCTCTGACCTCCTGCTGTGTGAAGATCTGAACCTAGTCCCACCCCAGGCTAACGGCTCCTGTTTACATTCCACTAAAGTAGATACCCTTGGTCAACCCCCCCCCCCCCCAGTGCAAGCAAAAACGAATGCTCTCAAAAGCGAAAGATCCAATATCCCTCAAATCTAACTCGTGTGTAAAGTATTTTGTGTTGTAGTGAGCGTCCGTTACTTCAGATCTCCACCACTATAGCTATTATATCTAGTCCTTGCCTTGTTGCAATTGTTAGTTCGCAATATGTGGCACTTTGTTCTTGTTTTTTTGTAACAGCTGTTATTAAAATATTCACTTTTGTAAAAACTTGCTCAATTATATCCTTAGATGTATGGAACACTTGGTTGCACAAACTAAAGTTGAGCGACTTCATATAACACACTGGTCTTTCCAGCACCCCGAGTTTACCATTCGCAACGACGTGTTACAGTCGTAGCGACGTACTACAAAGCTTTATGTCTCGGAGCAATAGATGTGCTGCCCGATTTCGAGACAATGCATCTATCGGACCGCTGATCTTGCCAAAGAGATATCCCAGTATAATATCAAACTAGCAGTCATCGTCTGTCATATTGTAAGCGTATATGATATCAGAGACAATGGCTTGAACTCCTGTTATGTTTAAGCCCATTATACTCTCCCTTTTAGATTGCTATTGAAGGACAAAAGGCGTATAACACCTGATCTATCCTCCTACTGCAGAGATCTACCAGTCGCACTCCTACTAGGATTCGCATTATTGGGACGTTTTATATTTGAAAATTTCCCTGACACGTCATCAGTCGTGTTTCCCTTCTCATCACAAAGTTTTCAGTTCCTCGAGCTTCTGTTCTATATAGTCAGAGAGACTAGAGAGATTTAATCAGCATAGCGAGTACGAAAGGTTTGGCACCTTGGTTGAACACCTAAGGGGTCATGGATCCCTTAACGGCCACTCTTAAGTGAACACGTTGTGGGTTTGGCCACTTAAGAACGACCAAATTAATGCTAATTATCACTTTTAATCAGCACGTTGAGTACATCAGTGAAACCTTTACTGAATATACTTTATGGCATGCTGATATCATATTGGTAATTCTTGTGTCGGTTTTGTGGGAAAAGCCACTTAAGAAGAGGTCAAAGTTAGTGACCCGCCCAAATTCCGTCTTCCGGTACCTTTAAAATGACTGCTACTCCCTTACTATTTGGAGCTTAAGTAGTACTAGGCTGTGTCAGCTACCGGGAGCGAGAGGAGCCTGTGGTCCAATGAGCGAGCCGGGAGCTGTCCGTTCTCATCCAGTCAGATTTTGGCATTAGTCTTCGAGAGGCGGCTGACTGGATCCAACCTGGGGAAGTATGCCGTGCTGCAGGTTGCGGGGGTCGGCTACAGTAGGACCTTAGAAACTAAGTGTGCACGTCTAGCTCGGCAATCTTACTCTCAAGAAAAATGCTGGCCAACAACAACAAAGTGAATATCGTTTTAAGGGATGCAGCCAAGGCTTTTAACAAAGTGTGGCACCCAGGCATCCAATTTAGACGAAACAAGCTAGAGCTTCCCAGACCCCTAACAAAGCTCCTTTGTAGCTTTATAGAAAGTAAGCCAAGCTCCGTATAAACAAATACATTGGAGAAGAATTTCCACTCCAGAGCGGAGTCCCACAGGGGAGTATACTCTCCCCAAAACTGTAAAACATAAACACGACCCCCATCCCACCACCTGAGAGGAACAGCAACTATGTGATGTATACTGATGACATCACACAGATTATAACGCATCCATCTCCCCGGGCTAACTTCATTAAGCTGGCAACAAATAGGGATATTAATAAAATCATCAAGTTTGAATGAGAATGGAAGATCAAAACAAAGATCAACAAATTCCTAGTGATTCCAGCAGCTAGAACAAAACCAGGCTATCTAGACCTCAATTACACCAACATAAACTATACAAAGGAAGGGAGACTCCTCGGTCTAAAAATCACAAACACTGGCACCGCAGCCCATGTAAAGGAAAAATGCTGACGAAACTGAAGAGATTCTCAGGATGCCCTGAAAGAGTAAAGCTACATCTATACAAAGCACTAGTAAGGCCGATAATAGAATACCCACCAATCCCCCTACACACAATTTCCAGAACTCCATGGCATCAACTACAGGGCATACAAAACAAAGCAGTACTATGGGCGAAAGGAGTGAGATGACCACACCCTAGACCCTCCATTCGAGAGTTACACATGGAGTACAATCTCGAGCCCCTCAACACCCGAATACACAGGCTGGCAGACAATCTGGAGCAAACTCGAATACTTACAAGACACCAATTTTCAAAACATTGAAAATACAAACAACTCAACAGAAGGAGATAGATAAGGAGGCCAACAATCAGTGAATGGATAAGTGATTGATTGAATGAATAGAAGATAGAACATTAAAATATATATTTATATATACAAACTGCTTCTAGGAACTCCCAATGGCAAGCCAACGTCTCAACGGCGTTACACTGCACGGGGAGGCAGAAGTAGTCACTCAATCAGTCAGTCGGAGTCACGAGTTTGCCATCAAGGTTACACGATGCAGCTTACAGCACCGTCGTGTTACCATCGTGACAAAACCGGGATTGACAAGCTGATTGAGATGGACTGATTAACAAACTCTCCACGGGACCAAGATCCTGCCAACGTGTGTGTGAAGCACAACCTTCACACAACACGTTCACAGAACTTGAGTAACAGGAGAGATGGAATCATTCTACGGAAAAATAAAACAAAAGAAGGGTGGCTCTAACTCATGCATACCTCACGGGGTTCGAGGCTATGTGTGGGGGAGATACCATACAGAGAAGAGAGGCTATGAAAGGCAAATAAAAATATGCAAATGGGTGAATGAACTGTAAATATTGTATTATACTTCTCTAAGTAAATACAATCCACATGGTCGATGAAAGAGGCTCGCGAAAGCAAAGACAAGCAAGGGGTTACACCCCCTATCTTTTATTCTTTACCTTGTTTCATTTTCGTTAGGAAGCTAACGCTTAGTTGTTCTTCTTCCTCTCCACCTTCAAGAACTCTGGTTCTTATCATATATACTACTACTACTACTGAGATCACTCTTCTCCCGGCGTCCGCAGCGTCAACATCTCTCCAGCTCTCTCCCACCACAGGACGACGATTCAGCTCCCGCGCGAGCTACCACCTACTTCCGGGAATCTACTTTTGCGGACACTTCTTGACGGCTTCAGCTCTCTCGAACCCGTGCCTACGGAAGGACTGCTGATGGATGTCTGCGGTCGTCGGGAGATGGGTCACCCCGAAGAGTCGCCGCCGCCGAACCTGCGCGGAACCTCGACCTGCGCCTCCTACTGGGGTTGCCTTTCCGTCGGCGAGACAAGGCGGTGTGCTACGTCGGTGTGGGGCTTTTGCGGCGCGCCCCCTTTCTCCTGCCGTTGGCTAGCTCTGGCTGGTATCTGCTGGGGCCGACCACCTACTGTAGGGCACGAGGCGCCTACGCAAGGCCTCAGGGCGGAGTTTGAGGGCCTCTGCCACGGCCCTGTGGCCCACTTCAGTTGTTGCTGCCTCGGTTGGCCTCTGTGAAGAACGCCGGAGTGGGCCTTCGGAACGGAGACGAGAGGGGCTATCTGTGAGGGACTTCGGGCGGTTGCGAGTGCAGCTGTCCTCTTTTGAGGAGTGGTGACTCCCACCTAAGGCCTATCTTTCGGCCAAGTATTTGACCACCACCACCAGGGACGAAGCTGCCAGCTTCGTCACCCCAATGAATAAAGTTCATTCCTCCTATTAAAGAATTCACTGAAATCAAGTGCTCCACAAAGCGGGTGGCTAACGCGAAATCCGTTCCGCTCCCTAGTGAGCTGTAAATTTCCAAAAAAAAAAAAAAGGGCCGAGATCAGCATTAACGCCACACTACGAGACGTCAGCAAGGCCTTTGGCAAGGTCTGGCATGACGGCCTTAAATACAAAACAAAACTACAACTTCCTACACATCTCACGCGCCTCTTCTGAAGCTTCCTGGGCCACAGGACTGCCACAATACGCCTGGGAACCCACCTTGGCGCCCCCCTCCACCTGAGAAGTGGAGTACCACAAGGAAGCGTTTTATCGCCGACCTTGTATATCCTGTACACAGCCGACTTGCCAACACCTACACCACACAGCAACTGTTTTTCCTATGCAGACGATATCACGCAGATAATCTCACACCCCTCTAAATCACAACACATCATGAAACTCACAACACAACGAGTTATACAGAACATAAACACATTCGAGCACCATTGGGAAATTCAGATGAACATACAGAAACATCCCTTACACTAACAGAGGAAATATTCATGGTTTCCACTTTACAAACACAGGATTCATCACTCACCAAACACTCATAACACTCACCAAACTCTGACGCCTCTCGTGCTGCACGCCAACGACCAGGCGTCGGGGCAGTTGGGGTGACTGCCACGGACCTTGCGGTCCACTTCAGCTTCGGCTGCTGGTTGGCCTCGGTAGGGGAACGTTGGGGAACTCCGGCAAGAGGAGGAGAAGAGGACGTCTGCGAAGGACTAGCTGGAGGGCGCAACCCATGGGAATGGCGATTCCGCCTTGGATCGTCAGGGTGGACGGCGGCTGCTGACGTCAGGGACGAGTGACGTCGCTGGTGATGTCCAGCACCGAAGGCTGGTCTTCCGGCCACGAATTTGACTCCACCTTCAGAGATGGAGCCTTGTTTCATCACCAACAAACGGAATTACATGAATAAAGTAACCCTCAAAAGAATCCCTCTTATAAAGTACCTATAAATGGGTGGCGACAGCGGAACCCGTTCCACCTCGTAATAAGGGGTGGTAAATAAAAAATAAAAAATTACCACGATTTATTCACTTTGCCTGCCTCGGCCCGCCTAGTGGTCGTGGGATCTTCAACGCTGAATTATACACGGAGTTGTTTCAAGGACTGAATATCTTATAAACTTGCTACGGACTCTGACTCGTTTGTCTGTGATTATGGGATTGCACTCGGGCAATTGCATAAGGCAGACACGCGAGCCAGAGGACGACCAGGATGGAGATGTTCTACTGAAAAAGGAAGAAAAAACAAATTAATAAATAAAACTTCCAAAAAAAAAGCCTTACTATATGTTACTGTTCTTTCATTATCATGTTCTCGTTCTCTTATGTTTTTGCTCTATGCATCCTGTCAATTTTACTTCTGATCTCATAACAGCCACAGACTAACATAACTGCCCTATATGTAACTGAGTGCATGTATGTGTATATGTAGGTATATATGTATATTTATATATGTATATATGTATGTATACGTATATATGCGGCTGCTCATTGCCAATTGCTTTAAGTTGGCCCAACAATTCAATGTCTCGTTATGTTCACTCCCGTTCTTGTCTTTTTGCTACTATCAATACTTCGTTTCATCGATCTTTTACATCACCCTGTTGATGTTATGTTATAATTCATTGTTTTGTTCTGTCACATGTTTATATTACGTTATATTCCATATTATGTTCTATGTTATGTTCTGTGATGTTCCAAAATATTTTCCTAATTATGCTTTATGTCAGACCCTCCCTCTTGCAATAGCCGGACCGAAGTTGTCAAAGCATTCAGTAACCCAAACGATGAGAAAACAAACGGCCTGATTCGTTCACCGTAACCATGCCAACCATGTCACCACCGTGTCACCTCCCACATTAAAATCAATAAATTCGATGTCATTAAATCTTAACCCATAGGCTTGCCTCCTGCCACCTTAACTATGACTCAGGCATGAACGAAACAATACGAAACGACATGCAAGGGGTTTCGCCCCTTCTTCCAATCTCCTACTTCTTTCAAACCGAAACTTTATATCTCTTTCCCCCTGATCCCTAATTATTTCCTCTTCTTACCTGTTTTATTATCTGTATTTGTATTCGAGATCAGCACTCACCGATCCTCCAGCAGAGCAAGACCACAGCAAGCAGCGCCAGGCCTACCCAGGCCTTAGCCGTCAGGGGAGCCGCCCCGACTCTCCCCGTCGATCTCCAGCACCCAGCCATACCTGTGGGCACTCACACCCACACCAAACACTCCTTAATGAGAGGATTGACACCAGTCAATGGCGGATGCA
The DNA here is from genome assembly GCF_042767895.1 of Penaeus vannamei. Lineage (NCBI taxonomy): Eukaryota > Metazoa > Arthropoda > Malacostraca > Decapoda > Penaeidae > Penaeus > Penaeus vannamei. The sequence goes on from NC_091550.1 coordinate 6,563, forward strand.
AATCCATTGCCATACTACGACAACCCCTCACATAGAATAAAGTAAAAATGAGCTAATCCAGGAACATTTTTAAGGAACGACTAGAGCAATAAAGGTGTAATTTAGGGGGGAAACTCACGATGTTAGGGCCTTCAGGGTGTGGAGTGGCGGCCAGCGGGGCAATTGCTCCCCATACTAACGCCCTTGCGTCAGAGGCAGGGAAAGAACGGGCAGACTACCGGCCAGCTACTGGTATAGGCAGTGCGAAATCTGGGGCTGAAAGGGAGCAGCGATGACACAACTCAGGCCGATCTTTTTCCTCGGGATCTCCGGCTTTTTCAGGGTGCTATTCGAAATTATTGTCTGTAATTCGATTAAAGACATTGTCAATATCTATTAAGTCAACAAAAGTTATATTAGAGATTTGAAGAGTTAATACTCGCAAAATTCGTTTACTACCAAAACCAAATAAACAAGAAAAAGCATATTTGAAACCGGCCCGATACTCTCGTCGACGGCCCGTCGGGCCAGCTTTAATCATTTTGAATCGGATATATGGTTTCCGTGCTTCTTTCTTCAAAAAATATACGTCATGAAACACGAAACTGCGGTGCAACAGAGACGTCCTTGTGCTCCATGTTGTTCAAACTATGTGGTGCTTTTCGCAGTTGAAACGCTAATCCTGGCTGGGCATTTGGACACAAGTCAGTCCTAGACGCACGGAAGACCCGTTGAGGCGCGTCTTCGCTCGATTCGATCGAGTAACCGCGCGGAGGACTTGTCGCTGGAGCAGCACGGAGCACAAGGACTGCAGTTTCGTGTTTCATGGCGTATATACATAAATACATATATATATATATATATATATATATATATATATATATATATATATATATGTGTGTGTGTGTGTGTGTGTGTGTGTGTGTGTGTGTGTGTGTGTGTGTGTGTGCGTGTGCGCCAGTGTGTGTGTATGTGTGTGTGTGTGTATGTATGTGTGCACGTGTGTATATATATATATATATATATATATATATATATATATATGTGTGTGTGTGTGTGTGTGTGTGTGTGTGTGTGTGTGTGTGTGTGTGTGTGTGTGTGTGTGTATGTGTGTGTTATGAATATATATATATATATATATATATATATATATATATATATATATATGTGTGTGTGTGTGTGTGTGTGTGTGTGTGTGTGTGTGTGTGTGTGTGTGTGTGTGTGTGTATGAATATATATATATATATATATATATATATATATATATATATATATATATATATATATATGTGTGTGTGTGTGTGTGTGTGTATGTGTGTGTGTGTGTGTGTGTGTGTGTGTGTGTGTGTGTGTGTGTATTATATATTATATACATACATATATACAGGGGCGGCCAGATCCCCGTGGTAAATAACAGGGTCGGGCCTCAGGGCCACATCCTTTCTTAGATGGGAAACGCCTTTTTCATATTGGAAACACTAATTTTCCCTTAAAATTTTGTTATAAACAGTTACCCTATAAATTTGCTTGGCTCAAATAAGCGACTACTGTAGCTTTTTACGGGGCCCCGTCGGTCCTGCATATATATATATATATATATATATATATATATATATATATGTATGTATGTATATATATATATATATATATATATATATATATATATATTCATTTATTTCTATCTTCTTCTTTTTCTTCTTCTTCTTCTTTCTTTCTTTCTTTCTTTTTTTTCTTTTCTTTCTTTCTTTTTTTCTTTTTGCAGATAGAACGGTCCGTCGACACATTACACATGTGTCGACGTGATGTGATCCTTAGTTTCAAATTGGCTATTTCTTGTTTTTTGTTTTGGTAATAAAAAAACGAATTTTGTGATAAGCTTATGAAAAAATTCTCATATACCTTTTGTTTCCTTTAGAGATAAAGATATTTATAATTCGAGACAAGATATTGTAATTGTATCCTGGAAAGCCTGGAGATACCCGATGGAAAAGAGGGATTAAGCCCCCAGATTGTACACCAAAGGGACGAGATTCAACCCAAACAGCCACACGCATGGCCAGACCTGCGTGTGCATATGGCTAATTGAACTGCGCCTTTAGGTTTGTACTTGCTACTCGGAAATGACGTTTCTATGCGCATACGCATATGTGTCATATGCCCAACCGCGAGAAATCTGGCAAGGCTGCCGCACTCGTAACATTGGCCAATAAAAATTTACGAAAAAAACTGAATGCATTTTTAGTCCCTGTTTTCATTTCCTTTGGCGTCGAACATTACCTATTGTAAAAGTGCGATTTTTCTTTGAGAATTGCAATTGCTCCGCTATTTGCGTGTGCATGCATTTGTCTGAAAATAACCAAATAAGACAGAAACCGCCAATCATATAGACTAACCTCACATTCCTGAGATAAAAAGTGTTCATAGGCCCTATCGTCACAATAAAAAAATGTCATGCAATTATAACCAATTTACAACACAAGATGTAACAAGAATTATAATATCAGAGGTTAATTCCCAAAGGTTACTTCACTGGCTCATGCGAAGGCCCTCAACGCTACAGTAAGCGACCCAAACAAAGCAAGATGGCCGGGAGCGCGAGTGTGCTTGTCATCCAGAGCGATTGGCATGACACTTTACGGTAATGCATGATAGGTGTAGGTCCGCAGGACATGTTGTAAAGGACATTTGTCTATTATAGGTTATTATGTAGAGGACGGAGAGTGTGTCATTAAGTAGAAGTTGATGGAAGAGAAGCTAGGAACGTCGACATTGTCTGTCTCCTTTTTGCCATTGTTGTTAGGCAGCAGATATAGTGCCGTGAACAAGGAACATTCGGGAAACATATTCAGCCATGAAGCGCTCTGATTTGCCAGTGGCCGTGACGGTATGTACAAGGGGCGCTACATGCAGTTGCAGCCAATTTTCACTAACGCTGTTGTCTCCATGATTCCAGGATTTGAACTGATCCGATGCTCCTGCTTCCGTATTGCAAAACTAATCACAGCGAGCCTGATGGCAAAATAAATGTTTCTTGAACATAGCCTGTTCACATTTATATTTACACTTCATTATTGTTACCGATACTAATATCATTTGGTTGACTTGGAGGTAAGTTTTCTAGAAAAGGTCCACATTAAAATCAATCATATTTGGATCGATGGATTTAAAATGGAAACTAGTTTTGTTTAAAGTGGTTTGTCGGTGTTAGTCAACAGAAGAAACAATACAAGACCAAAAGGGAGGCATGAAGTATTCCAAAGAAGTTGTCCGGTTAAATTTTTTTTGTTTTTGTTTTTTTGCTAATGTTAGAGAGCTGTTCCCCCCTAAAATCAATGGTAGAGGTCAAGTTTCATGCAGCCGCCTTTTAGATGAAAAGTAATATATGCAATTGATAGAGCGAGTGATACTAAGAAATTTATCTTCTATGTACTTTAACTGCAACTCTAAAACAACGAAGCT
>NC_091550.1:51241-56241 GCF_042767895.1 Penaeus vannamei
AATAATAAAGATAATATTTATAATAATAATAGTAATAAAGATGATATTAACAATAATGATAATAACAAATATTGTGATGATAATAATAAGGATAGGTAATGATGATAGCAGTAACAGTAATCACCATCATGTCAGTCATCATCATTACAATAATCGTAATAACAACAATGATAATAATTATTGATATTGATAATAAAGATAATGATAAAATGAATATTAGTAAACATAATGACGATGATGTTGATGATAATACTAGCTATCATTATTATTGTTATTGTAACTATAATTATGATCAAATTCATTAATAACAATAAGGGAAAAATAATAAAGATAATTACATTGATAATAATTATGATGATAACAAAAATAATAATGATGATGATACCACTAACACCAATGATTATAATAATAATAATGATAATGATAATAATAATAGATGATAATGGAAATGAAAATAACCATAACGGTAATATAAAGAATATTAACAATGATAATCATGATCATGATGATAATAATGATAATGATCATAAAAAATAATATGTATATATATATATATATAGCAATTGTAATAACAACCATAATAGCAGTAATGATAATAATGATAATGAATATAGTTTAATAATCATAATAATAAACATAATATTAATGATAACAGCAGTAAAACAAAAACATTAGGTAGAACAATAACAATAATTTAAGGGAAAACAAGCGTAAGCAACCTGAGAAAAAATCCAATTAATGTCCCATATTGTAGCAGTTATTTAGCTCCACTGGCTGTTGTAATTTTTTCCCTCAATTACTATGTCCCCTCTAGATTAACGGGTTCGCAAACCTTTCCCTGCACACCTGAACGACTTCTTCCCCCTTCGAAAACTGCTTTTGAAGAGATTGTCCACTCCCGTTTGGCACCATGGCGTCGATTCGGTTCTATTCTCACCCCCACTCGGTGCTATTAAAGGGCCTTCTGATACAGTTCTAGAATCTTAACCCCTATGATTGATGTCTCAAGGAGCCATATATCCCCGAGTATATTTCAATCTCTTCAGAGGGATTATGAAATAAATAAATGAAGAGATAAGATGAATGAAGTAATGAAAATAACACAACTTGCCTTGCGTTGGTTTCTCCCTGGGTTTTACCCTAAGCCATAAGTCTTGTGACTCCCTGTATTGCATGTCGCCCGCCCTGATATTGGAGAGCTGTGCCGAAACAATAATACTCACGCGTTGTTGTTTCCTCTGACAGACAATACACATCTATTTGTTTTTATGTCTGAATATTCGTGGTTGTTGTTAGCCCTTACAGCAGTATTATTCATATCAAATTGATAGGTAAGGTCAACACTATTGCGAACCATTAAAAATACTGATACCGAAAACGAGTCCAAAGTCCGTCTCTCTCTTCTCTCTCTCTCTCTCTCTCTCTCCCTCTCCTTCTTCCTTTCCGAGTCTCAACGCAACTCCCCGTTTTCGTAGGTGGTCTGGAGTGACCTGTTCAACCTGTTCATCCGAGCCTCAAGCATCACCCCGTGCAAAGTCGCCCTCGGCGTGACTGTGTCTCACCCAGCGTGCATCGGTGAGTTCGACAAGGTGAGGGTGTTCGCGCGCGTGCGGGCCAACGTCACCTCCGCGGACCCCCCAACCGTCGACAGGTGAGTGTGTTGCTTTCGCTTACTCTCTTCCTTTTAATGCTATTACTTACGACGAAATCACATTACTTATAGTGTTATCGTCCTTTTATGTTTAAGAGAAACAGGCCACTTGCAAGTTAGAAAACGTTTTGTGGTGTATTTATAACTAATTCCCCGACAGTGGAATCAGACCTGTTTACTCTTAAAGACCCACAAAACCATATGCATTAATCCCTACTCACCCGCTTCACCCTATTATTTCGGGCCCTCCTTCCACGAGCTCCTCTCCATGGCCTTCCATTCCTCCTGCAGATACCTGCTGGAGCGCCGAGTAATTCCTTTCAAGTCCTCGGTGGTGTTTCCCTGCTCCGTGTTCGAACTCGAAGCCACCGACTTCTGCTTCGTGTATGTCAACACCGCCAAAAACAAGGCCGTTTCCGAAGTCCAGAGGAAGTGCATCCCGACATACAGACCGAACGGTAGGTCGGAAATAGAAACACGCTTCCCGGCTTCCTGTTTCTTCCTTTAACTCTTGCGAAACGAAGGATGCCTGTGAGTCTCGTTTTGTTGTAGTGATGCGGATGTCGCGTTGGGGCTCCTGCAGGGATCATTATTACCATTTTTATTGTTGTTTATCGTCTTCGACTTGGTATTGTATTTATACTGTATTGTCGATGAAGATAATCAGTGATGAATGATAATATTACCACCGCCAAAGAAGTTATGTTTTTGGTAGCGTCGGCTAGTCTGTTTGTTCGTTGGTTAGCAGGATAACTAAAAAAGTTATGAACAGATTTTTTATGAAATTATTACCAGAGGTCTGCTTTCGTCTAACTTAAATGCCACTAAATTTTGGAGATGATCCGGATCATGATGCGGATCCAGAACTCTTTTAATTCTTTAACAATTCAAGATAGGGATAACTAATTCTTTTTGCCATTTAGTTTATTATCATTGTCATTATTATTATTATTATTGTTATTGTTATTATCATTATTATTGTTATTATCATCATATTGCTTTGGCGGCGTTATGCGCTCTCTGAATGCATCTAATTATTATTATTCATTGCTCTCACTGCCAATCTTCTTATCATTATAGTAATGAAAAAATGAAGATAGTAATGATAATGAAAATGATAATAATAATAATGAAAATAATAATAATAATGAAAATGATAATAATGATAATTATCATAATAGTGATAATGATAGTAATTATGGTCTTAATAATGGTATTATTATTGTTAATAACATTTTAATATTATCATTATTATTATTATCGCCATCTTAGCATCATTGGCACCATCACGACGACCCCCATCATCACCATCGCCTTCACATCAAACCTTCACATCAAAATCACCCTCGTCACCTGGCCCCAATCAGCACCCTCGTCACCTGGCCCCAATCAGCACCCTCGTCACCTGGCCCCAATCAGCACCCTCGTCACCTGGCCCCAATCAGCACCCTCGTCACCTGGCCCCAATCAGCACCCTGGTCACCTGGCCCCAATCAGCACCCTGGTCACCTGGCCCCAATCAGCACCCTGGTCACCTGGCCCCAATCAGCACCCTCGTCACCTGGCCCCAATCAGCACCCTCGTCACCTGGCCCCAATCAGCTCTCGGCTCCTCCCGTGGCTCTCGGCTCCCCCCGTGGCTCACGGCTCCCCACCTGACTCTCCCCCCCCCCGTGGCTCTCGGCTTCCCCCGTGGCTCACGGCTCCCTCCGTGACTTGCCCCCCCCCCCCCCCGTGGCTCTCGGCTCCCCACGTGACCCTCGCCCCCCCCCCCCTGGCTCTCGGCTCCCCCCGTGGCTCGCCCCGCCCCCCGTGGCTCTCGGCTCACTCCGTGACTCGCCCCCCCCCCCCCGTGGCTCTCGGCTCCCCACGTGCCCCCCCCCCCCGTGGCTCACGGCTCCCTCCGTGACTCGCCCCCCCCCCCCGTGGCTCACGGCTTCCCACGTGACCCTCGCCCCGCCCCCGTGGCTCTCGGCTCCCTCCGTAACTCCCCCCCCCCCCCCGTGGCTCACGGCTCCCTCCGTGACTCACCCCGCCCCCCGTGGCTCTCGGCTCACTCCGTGACTCGCCCCCCCCCGTGGCTCTCGGCTCCCCACGTGCCCCCCCCCCGTGGCTCACGGCTCCCTCCGTGACTCGCCCCCCCCCCCCGTGGCTCACGGCTTCCCACGTGACCCTCGCCCCGCCCCCGTGGCTCTCGGCTCCCTCCGTAACTCCCCCCCCCCCCGTGACTCTCGGCTCCCCCGTTACTCTCGCCCCTCCCCCCACCGTGGCTATCGGCTCCCTCCGTGACTCGCCCCCCCGCCCCCGTGGCTCACGGCTCCCCCCGTGACTCTCGCCCCCCCTCCCCCCCCGTGGCTCTCGGCTCCCCCCGTGACTCTCGCTCCCCCCCCCGTGGCTCTCGGCTCCCTCCGTGGCTCTCGGCTCCCCCGTGGCTCTCGCCCCCCCCGTGACTCTCGCCCCCCCCCGTGACTCGGCTCCCCCCGTGGCTCTCGGCTCCCCACGTGGCTCTCGCCCCCCCCCCGTGACTCTCGGCTCCCCCCGTGGCTCTCGCCCCCCCCCCGTGACTCTCGGCTCCCCCCGTGACTCTCAGCTCCCTCCGTGGCTCTCGGCTCCCCCCGTGGCTCACGGCTCCCCACGTGACTCTCAGCTCCCTCCGTGGCTCTCGGCCCCCCGTGACTCTCGGCTCCCCCCGTGGCTCACGGCTCCCCCCGTGGCTCTCAGCTCCCCTCGCGGCTCACGGCTCCCCCCGTGGTTCTCGGCTCCCTCGCCCTCTCTCTCTCTCTCCCCCGTGGCTACCGGCTCAGGGCAGCGAGGCTTCCCGACGCCGTCCCAGAGCCCTAGACGTGGGTTTGTGTCCTCGGCGTCGCCCTATTATCCATTTACTGTGAAGCAGCGGCTGGGGTTGCCACCGGCTAGGAGATGCTCTGCAACTGTTCGAACTAAAGACTGAGAAATGCTTGAGTAATCCCTTCGACCTTTGTTTGGTCGGCCTGTTTTGTACAGTTTCATTTGGAATAAGCTTAGCAAGAAATAAGTGTATTAAATGCGTGGGACTGTGCTCACAGAAGGCTTTTCTATATACATAGAAGTTATATATGAAAGTCAAGAGTTAAACTTATACCATTACAGGAGAAGACAAAAATTAAGTTAGTCATAATATTATCCAACATTTTTTTTTCACTTCGCTCTTGAGCTTCCCTCAAAAAAAGGAACTGTCACCCATATCAAAAATAGTTTTTGTTTACTTTTCCCTCGATCTGCCGACAACCACTGGGTCGGGCGGGCGCTGGAGGGCATCTTGCCGGTGAGTCAGCCAGTCCCTCCTCTCCCTGTGCTTCATTACATATGCA
>NC_091550.1:73741-76241 GCF_042767895.1 Penaeus vannamei
CCTGGAAGGCCTTCCGGAATCAGAGCCACTCGGAACGAATGGAAATGTAGTTTTATTTTTTTCTAATTGGCCAGATTGCTCGTTCACAAAAGCTCATTTAAATGACATGATAAATCTAGCGTGCCGGGGTACTTACAAGGAGGGACTTCATGTCTTCAAAAGCCGAACATTATTTTCGCAATAATATTTTACGTGAACATTTTCTACCCCATTCCATTTAAGGAGCGACGTCTTGCGCCTCCTCATAGAACCCGCCAAGTGCGCATCCGGGTTCCCGCCCTCTTCTTCCCGCCATTATTTCCCGCCACTATCACCATCAGCGGCAACACCACTTCTCTCACAATGGGATACGCGTCTAACCTTATTACTCTCACTACTGGTTATGGCCCCCTATGGTTACTCGGTTACCACTTTACGGCAGTTTTTCCCACCTTTCCTGAACGAATAGGACGAGTCTGTCCCTCTGTCCGGACAGCATTTCGGATGAGAGGAGAGGTGAGGATAGTTGAGTATAGCGCCGGGTTCTCCGTAAACGGGTCGCTTTTATTAGGCCTTCCTCATGCGGTCTTGCCTCATTTAAGTTGGATCACATGTTTGCGTCTTATGGAAGTGTTTCCTTTTGTGGGGATGCCAACAGGCGGACCCCACGCGGATCTCTCTCTCTCTCTCTCTCTCTCTCTCTCTCTCTCTCTCTCTCTCTCTTTCTTTCTTTCTTTCTCTCTCTCTCTCTCTCTCTCTCTCTCTCTCTCTCTCTCTCTTTCTTTCTTTCTTACTTGCTTTCTTTCTTTCTTTCTTCTTCTTCTTTCTCTCTCTCTCTCTCTCTCTCTCTCTCTCTCTCTCTCTCTCTCTCTTTCTCTCTTTCTATGTATTTAACTATCTACCCATTTATCTTTCTCAGTCTCCCCAGCGCCCCTTCTCTTTTGTCTTTCGTTCAGTTTATATAGATCACATGCATTTGAAACCAAGCACCATTTTTTTCATTACCCCGCCGCGCGTGTGATTTCATATTCAAGCTAATATCTCTCTTAAAAAGCCACCACCTGGACCATTCTCAGCCAGCCCCTGCGTCGCCCCCCCCCCCTCCGCCCTATAACCTCCCCACATTTTCCTTTCCCTTGCCGTCGCCCTCCTCTCCTCACAGCGCGGACTTCTTTCACCAGCAATCACCAGCCTGAAATGACACGACTCGCCGAAGTGTACTTTTTGGGTTTCAGTAGAATGAAGGTCCGCTGGCAGCCGGAGAGGTAGAAGGAAACGTATGGCATTAGAGGAGAGTGGAGGTTAGAATGGAGAAAGATTCCGTGGCTAACCATGTCGCGTCTGCCGGCCTATTAAGTCTCCAGTGTTATTAATGTTGTGAAGGAATGATAAATTATGTTGACTTTGGGGAACGTTCTTTTTATGGGTGTTGCGTTCTGGCGGAGCGGTCGATATCGAAAGTATAAGAAGGGAGGGGAGTCATGTCTATGTTTGTAGTGTAAATGAGTGTCTGAATGGTTCACGAAATTCCCAATGGCTCACTGGATTTCTTCGTTCGTATGCGCATTTTCTTCAAATATCGCTGCATCAGCACGTATATATAACGTATATATAGCTAGATAAAGAAGATAAATGCTTATTGGAAAAAATCAGATCTGCCATTCGGCCTGAATGGACGAGTCGCTGCGCCTCTCCTCAGCAGCAGCCCCGAATGGCATGTTTGTGCAACACAGTCCGCCCCCAGTTGCAGCGCACATACATCCTTTGTGCTCCGCCAAGGCGAAATCCCCGAGGACGTGAGGGAGGGGGTGCGGGTCATAGTCTTCGCTTAAGTAGATCCTTTGTGTAACGAACGGAGGTCAGAGCTCGGGGCTGTCCGCGCCACAGCGGGACAAGCACACGGGATGGATGGCGGCAAGCTCTGGAGGCGGGGAAGTTATGAAAGTAAAAGCGTGCCACGGATTTTAAGTCCAGGCTGGCTCTCCCCGGGCTTGCTGTTGTTATTCCTCTTCCTCTTGATGTTATTATTTGCCCCTTATTTCCCCATCTGAAAGCGTGACTCCCTACCATTCCCCTCTCAGATAGTCGAATATGGTTGTGCCTGTGGGTGGGTGTAGCCAAATAGCTCCTCTGATATCTAATATAATGTTATAATGTATCCAGTATATAACACGAACACACTCACACTCACTCACACACAAACGCACATACGAATGTAGAAGTTCATGCAACAATATCAACTGTTCACTAAAATAAGGACCATTAAGAGGAAACGTTGATTTTCCTCTTCCAGGATTCCAGTAGCTCGTGTTGCACAATATACAAAGCTTCCTCCCAGTGAAGGGACACAAGAGAGAGGGCGGAATCGCTAATGTCAAGCATCATGTTTTTGCTTTTTATATTTTTTTGCGGTTATATGGTTTGCATCTGCTTATTATTTACATGGTTCTGCAAATGGCAGATGGCGATCATGTCCACCATCTCAACTAGTAATTAATAACCAGCAGATCTAGAAGCTTTT
>NC_091550.1:83741-86241 GCF_042767895.1 Penaeus vannamei
AATGTATGCGATTGACGATCCTGTTGTCGTGATTGACGTCACGTGTTTAGAGACTTTCGAAGTGGAACCGATCACCTTCCATGCTCTGACTCATCCTCCCTCGGCAGTGCTTCGCGAGGCCGGCCAGTGGGGGCACTGGAACGCCTGGACCAGCTGCACCTCGACCTGCGGCCGCGGGACGCGCCTCCGCCACCGCTTCTGCGACAGCCCCCCCAGCAGGAACGGCGGCGACTATTGCCATGTAGGTCGTTGAACTGCTTTTTATAGCGTGAATAAGCTTTTTTTTCTTTGTTTTCAACATATTCATTGCTTGGCACCAGAGTCGAGTTGCCTCACATTAGATTTCCTCCCTTTTCTCCCCCCAGGGCGAGAGGCTCGAAGCGACGCCCTGCGAAGGGCCCCCGTGCGGGGAGCCGACCAGGCACCCCGCCCCCGCCTCCACGCCCAAGGACTCCAGGTGCGGCTGCGGCTGCACCCTGGCCCTCCCGCCGGGGCAGGCCACGTCCATCACCGCCTCTGCGGCAGACTGCATGGGCACGGCCGTCTGGCTCCTGCAGGTAAGCGACCCCCCCCCTTTCTCTCTCTCTCCCCCTCCCTCCCTCCCTCCCTCCCTCCCTCCCTCCCTCCCTCCCTCCCTCCCTCCTTCCCTCTCTCTTTCTTTCTCCCTCTCTCCCTCCCTCCTTCCATCTTCTCCTTCGCCCCCCTCCCTCTCTCTCTCTCATTCTTTCTCTTTCTCTTTCAAATGAAAGTCCAAACAACAACTTTAGACGATCCTGTGGACAGCAACACTCATTTTAACAGTAAAAGATGTAGCAAATTCTAATTCCTGTGGTTCTGATGGGATTCAATTTCGATTCATAAGAGATTCATTGGCAGTTATTTTACTTTATAATATGATCCCTCACGCCATTCCCCAACACAAAGCTGCTGACATCCAGGATGTAAATAACTATCGTCCAATCGCATTGCTGTCAATATTTTCCAAAATATTGCTATCATTTAGCTAATATCATACAGACTTCTGTCTCATAGTCAGCATGGATTTCGACAAAGGCTTTTTTACAGAAACTGCTCTTCTGTAAGTAACAGATATATTATATAGTAATATTGACAGTAAGAAAATATCATTCTTTTATTTCTAGACTTTTCTAAAGCTTTTGGCAGTGTAAACCACATCTTTATAATGAAATGCATAAAACTAGACATAGAACCCATTCGGTTCCGGGATTACCTTGCAAACAGATGACAGGCAGTAAGGCCCAAGAGCGTTGTGTCCTCGCAAAGAAGTGTTCCCCAGGGATCCCGCGAGGCCCGTTCCTGTTCTTAATTTATGCGAATGATTTATCTGAGTTTGTCAGATTGTTTTGTAGTGCAGTATGCAGATGATTCTCAGTTACTTCTGTCTGGAAATACCAAATGTATTTCAGCATTAATCGAAAGAGCAGAGAATATCTTGTTAACCGGCCTATTACTGAACGAAAAGAAAGCTTAATGTATACTTATTCGGTCACTACATTGTTTTTCTCAATTACAGGATGATATAAATTATAATGAAAATCATATGATACAAAATACTGTTATTCTCTCTCTCTCTCTTTCTCTCGTGAAGTGGTTGTCTCCCCTTTCTCTGGCGACTGACAGCGTGTCCTTTCCAGGCTCCTGAGGGCGAGCACGTGACAGCCGAGGTGGTGTGGGCGACCCTCAAGCCCGGGGCGCAGTGGCTCAAGCTTCGCGACGGCGACGACGCCGTGGCTCCCCTGCTGGCCCGCCTCCCTTCCGACGCCGATCCCTCGCTGTCTGCGCCCTCGCCTCGCCGCCACTCCCAGCTGCCTCGCCTCCGCTCCTCCGGCACCGACCTCCTCCTCGAGTTCCGCTCCGACATCAATGCGTCCATGCTTGGCCTCACTCCGGCCTCCTGGGGCTTCCTCGTGACGGCATTCCCTTCAGGTAGTGTATCCGCCTCCTCCTGCGGGTGTGCGCCCGGGATGCCGTAGTGAATCCTTCGGCATTTTAAGTAAAATGCTCATAGATATATTGATGTCAACCTCCGCGAGGTTTATATAATTCTTGGGTGTACCAGATGCTCATAAGATTGGATGGAACTTAATCAGAAATATAGATGTATCAAAGTACTCAATGATCCGTTTCTTTCCCAACTTAATTACCGATTTCTTCCATCCTCGCATCTTCCGCCTACAGACGAGGCCCCGGCGGTCGTTGGCCGCGGCGATCTCGCGGCCCCCACGACCTCGTACGGGCGGCTGCTGGCGGGGATGCACATCGCCGCCGTGGTGTTCGTGGCCATGCTGGTCGCCGCCGTCGTCGTGCTTGCCGTGTACCACTGGCGGCGGTACCGGCTGTACAAGCGGGCGCGACTCATCCCGGAGTCGCCTTACATGACGCCCCCGAGCACGCCATCGAAGGAGGTGGTGAAGGGGTCCTCTACCCTCACGCTTACGGAGGTGATTTCCCTCAAGTCGCTGAGGCTGCGGACGCGCAT
>NC_091550.1:118072-130572 GCF_042767895.1 Penaeus vannamei
GCGCCGGCCAGCATCGTGCCGGACTTCTGGACTGCGGGGGACGAGACACCTAGGCATGAGTGGGGGCCCTTGCCACGGCCTCCCCTTGACCGTTGGCCCCGACAGGTGAGCGTTGGCTGCTCTCGGATAAGAGAAGAGGACGCTTGGCGGAGGACTTCGCGACCGGCGGCACCGAGAGCGAGCGGCGTCCGGCTCACTTTCGGGTGGCTGGAGGACGCAGCTCCAGAGAATGGCGATTCCCGCCTTGGTTCGTCTGGACGGATGGCGGCAACCCATGTCAGGGACGAGCGACGTCGCTGTGGATGATGGCCACCACTAAGAGGCTGACCTTTCAGCCAAGAATGACGTAGCTTTTTGCTACATCACAACTACAAAAGTCTCTACGAGTAAAGTTTTTCCTTTTAAGCAAAAGATTCCCTATTCATAAAGTGACAAATAGCGGGTGGCGGAGGCGAAACCCGTTCCACTCCCTAGTGGGTGGTAAATTTAGGGGCGGACGGTAATTGTAGAGATGGAATGTTCGTTTTTTCCTATATCCCCCCCCCCCCCTATTCCCCTACGATCTTGGGAGACACGTGAGGAATTTGGGGTTTTAGGGGGGGTGGGGACCATACATAGGTCTCCCACACCAGCTCTCATTGTAAAACTGTAAAGAAAACTCATTTATCGCAAAGATGAGCCAAAATTTCCCACAGAAGTAACGACGACGACACGCCTACTGGTAAAGCGTATCAATGCGCCATACAATATCACACCAAATTTTGAAGAGCGTAAAATATGAATAGATTATAGAAATTAGTTAAATTAATTAATCTGGTGGTAATTCATATCGTTTGGAGAGCAAGTATCGAAAATCAACTTGAAATTACGCGTAAATGTCTATCAAACGATAGATAGTAGCACACGCACTACTTTCTTGAGCGCCATCTTCTGAATTACATGGTTTGTTTACATTGACTTCGGCGAGAAGCGACGAAGGGGACTGCGAGGAACAAATTTCGGCACCTATTTTCTAATATTATGACGTAATTATGTCTTTCTGCGCTTTGAATTTGACTTCCCTGATTGGTTTGCATGTTGTTCTTCCATTTTAGTAGCATTTCATGTTTGTTTACTGAAATTCTATATCTTCCTTCCAGATTTACCTTGTATACATACATATGCATGTACATATATTTACTTAGGTATGTACGCATGTATATATGTATGTATATGTATCTATATTGATAGCTGTTTATCTACCGAACTATATACATATCTACCGATTTACTTATCTATTCATCTCGCTATGTATCCATCTATAAATCTTTGTATGCACGTAAATATGTAAGGATGTATGTATGGATGAAAGGATGTGAAAGGATGGATGTAGAGATGGATAGGTGGATGGATAAATGGATGGATAATTAATTAGATGGATACATGAGTGGATAGATGGATAGGTGGATAGATAAATGGATGGATTGGTGGATAAGTAAATGAATGGATTGGTGAATATATGGATGGGTGGATAGATGAATGAATGGATAGACGAATTGATGGCTAGATGAATGAATGGATAGACGAATTGATAGATAGATGTATTGATGGATGGATGGATAATTGAATGTATGGATGGGCAAATGAATATGTGCATGGATGGATTGGTGGATGGTTAAATAGATGGATGGATGGATTTATAAATCTATATATATATATATATATATATATATATATATATATATATATATGAATGTATACATCGTACAGAATATGCTTTGTACAGAGAGAGAATGGGGCCGGAGGCGGGGCTAAGAAAAAGCAGCATGACAGGGTAAATACTTGATACGAACGTTTGTTTTTGAAAAACGTTTTGGCGAGCTCTTCCGCCGCCACGGGGAGGATCTTCTCCAGCGAGACCGTGCGCCCGGCGACGATGGGCGCCATCTGCAGCCCCAACAGGCGGCTGAGGTGAAAGGCGGCGATTTCTCCATTAAACCTGTCACCTCCTCTGTTCTTTCCTATAATTACGCGGTCGAGAGAATATCTGAAAAGAATGATTTTATTGGCAAAATTGAAAGATAATCAAGATTTGGTGAGCAAACTTTGAAATCCTGTAATATCTATCGAATCCAAAGAGCCAAGACTCATACTGAAATACTTCGGGTCATTAACTCATCACTATATTTTCAAAGTAATACCCACTGCTCTTTATTCATCCCCTGTATTGAGATTTAGCGAATTTGAATACGTTGGCTTATTTATATACATAAGTAGCCCTTGTCTATTGCTAGCACGGGATGGAAACTCTGCTCTGGAAGACTATTCATGCTGCATGGTAAAACAAGAAAGGAGAGTCGGTGTATAGTTACAGCTTGGGTATGAACATGACTTTCTGGTTTCCTTCAAGCCGAAGTATAATCTTGAATTGCGATCCTCCAGTCGCAACTGCAGCCGCTGTGACCGGAGCGCTGGACAGGGCAGCCAGGATGTCCCCCAGGCCGGGCGCGGGCTCGGGAACCAGCGAGGTGGGACTGGCCCACTGGAAGCGAGGGACGGAGTCAGTCGTTCTCAGGATTGCGATCACTGCGTCATGTTCCTGGCATTTCCAAATACTGCTAGCCAACTGCTTTCTAAATTTAGTCTCTCTCTCTCTCTCTCTCTCTCTCTCTCTCTCTCTCTCTCTCTCTCTCTCTCTCTCTCTCTCTCTCTCTCTCTCTCTCGCTCTCTCTCGCTCTCTCTCGCTCTCTCTCGCTCTCTCTCTCTCTTTCTCTCTCTCTCCCCTCTCTTTCTCTCGAAAGTAGAGTCTAGTCAAAATTTGGAAATTGGTTGATAATCAAATTACAAATATTCTGCCGTTTATTGTTGTGTAACTGTTCGATAGTCACCATTGGGTCATATATTGCTGCAAAGATATTTCCACTTTCCTCCTGTAGGGTTACCAAGCATAAGTTACGATAAGGGTAAATTTGGTTTCGCAAATATTTGGCTTTAGTATAACTGTAGTACTTGATACATAAATTTCTAGAATCGTTGTGCCCCTGGATGCACTGTTATAAAAATGTGCATGACGGGGTGGCACGATATATCACATAAAACCAATGAACAGGATTAAAGGGGGCAGATCAAATATAAAAGTAAGACTTGTTTAATATATGCAAGATTAACAGCTGTGAAATACACTTCTAAATTTGCAAGACTACGGTAATGGTGATGTAACTGCATCAAGAGCGCTGTCATTTCTATATAACTCTACAACCCTTCTGTCCTTACCATCATTAGTGAGGATAGTGACAACAGTCCTCAAACAAACAACCTCATGCACTCCATCTACTGTGCTGTGAACTGAAGTGCGGTGGTTTGAACGCGCACTCTGACTGGGGAAACAGGACCTAACTTTTTTCAACGGAAATACCTTGCCTGTGATGTTCATATTGTTACAGCTTGCGCAGGGAGACAAAGCCCAAACTGCAGCGCATGTATCATACCAACCTTTCTTGCTAATCCCCAGTGATCTTTAGTTACTCCTCGCACCATTATATCCTTTTTCAGTTCTTCTATCAAACGGATTAAGTGTTGCGATTCCGAAGAATACTTTGTTCTTACGGCCGGGAGATGAGCGAACAAGGACGACAACATGACCAGCCCTGGGCATTCGGTTTCATTGGCCTGCGGGACAGCGCCTCTGCAAGAAATGGCCGTCGAGCAAATCGTATTTCAGTGCACTTTTTACGGTTTCGGGAAACGCAGCGCCAATGTTGGGCCGCTGACACACTGTAACACAAGGAAACTGTATCGTCTCACAATCTTATGATATACATACTCTTTACAATAAATCTCTCTCACGGGGACTGGCTGGCGACTCTCCTGTGCACCTGGCACGCGAGGAGACGGGTCGAGGCCCACAGACACTCGCAGAATCCAGAGCAGAAGCGCGCAACACAGCGCCCAAATCAGCAAGCGGATTTCCATCTCCTCGATTCCTGTTGAGGTAGAAATTGAATGAAGGGATTTGCTCATTCTTGTTTCAGCAATGCCACTGTTGTTGTCGTAGTTGTTTATGTGAGTATTAGCACTGTAATCAGTAATAGTATTAGTAAGAATTATTATTTTCATGTTGTCAAGTCATTATTGTTATTATCATTACCATTATTATTATTCTCATAATCACCCTTATTATTACTATCATCATCATCATAACATCATTATAATAATAATAATAATAATAATAATTATTATTAGTAGTAGTAGTATCATAATGACAATAGCAATGACTCATAATGATGATGATAATGATAACAATAATGATAATGATAATAGTAATAATAATATTAATGGTGATAGTAATAATAATAACAATATTAATGATAATAATGACATCATTATTATAATTATCATAGTAGTATCATTATCATTAATAATGATAATAACAACAATGACATTCCTATTATTATCATTACTAACAGTAGTAACAGCAGCATTATCATTGATAATGAAAATAATAATGATAATAATAATAATAATAATAATAATGGTAATAATTATAATAATAATAATAATAATAATAATAATAATAATAATAATAATAATAATAATAATAGGTGTAGTAAAAGTAGTATTAGCAATATTAGTATCATTATTGATGATGGTAATGATGATTATAACAATCATGATAAAAAAACATATAATGATTATCATTATCTTTATTATATTGATATTAATGATAACAATAATAATAATGATAATAATAATAATAATGATAATAATCATAATAATCATAACAATGATACTAATAACAACAACAACAACAACAACAACAACAATAATGATAATAATAATAATAATAATAATAATAATAATAATAATAATGACAATAATAATGATAATAATAATAATAATAATGATAATAATAATAATAATAATAATGATAATAATAATGATAATGATAATGATAATAATATTGATGATAATGATAATAATAAAGATAATAATAATAATAATAATGATGATAATAATAATAATAATGATAATAATAATGATGATAATGATAATGATAATAATATTGATGATAATGATAATAATAATGATGATAATAATAATAATAATATGAATATGAATATGAATATGAATAATATGAATAATAATAATAACAGTAATAATAATGATGATAATAACAATAATAATAATAATAACAATAATGATGAAAATAACAATGATGATTATGAGTATAGTAATGACAACAGAACAACAGAAATGTATTAAAATGCGCTGACACATAAACGAAAGCATAACAGAGCAATGATTATAGTGATGGTGTTGTGGGATGGTGATGATGCTGATCTGAGCTGCGTTGTTAATAGCTTGTGTCAGAAGAGCGTGAATGATGTTGCTGGTTGTGCTGATGATAATAATAATGATAATTATAATGATATGGTTTCGATTATATATCATAATGCTAATAATAACGATACTAATAATAAGGATAATGATGATGATGATGATTGTGAGGATGATATGGAGGAGGACACTAATAATGATGATGATTATAATAATAGTAATGAAATGAATAGTAATGATGATGATATCAATAATTGCAATAATAATAATGGAAATAATGATGATGAAGATGATGATAAGGATAATGACAGCGATGTTGATAATGATAATGTTAATGATAGTAATGATACTAGTAATAGTAATGATAATAATAACTAATAATAATATTAATAATAAACATGATGATAATAATGATACTACTACTAATAATAATGATGCTGATGATAAAAACGATAATAATAATAAAGGTAATAAGAATGTTAATGATGATAATAGTAATAACAATGATAGAGGGCCCATAGCTTTCACCAGATTCTCAAAGGGCTCGTGACTAACGTTTATACGAAGGCTCCCTCGCTCGCCGGCGTCGCAGAAGGAATCGTGACGCACCGACAGCGCAAATATATCCTCCAGGAAGACGCAGCCAGCCAGACCGAGCTCCGCCAAGGCAGTGAGATGGCGAGGCTTGGAAAAGGCCGAGAAGATGACATGTCTAGCCTCCAAAGATGCCAGAATCCACCAGGATGTTATCTCAGCGAATATTTTAGAAAACGTCTTTCTGAAAGTCAATTAACACGAAAATGATAGTCTAAGACATGCATACGAAGATGCATAATTTAAGATCAGTTATCTCACCCGTAAGCAAGAATATGAATGCCACAAAGTCGTCTATTCAGCTCACCTCCGTCCCCATCTGCTGGGCCTCTCCGGTCTGCCTTACTTTAAGACCTGAGCTCAAGCTCTGGATGAAATGGAATTTTTTATCGCCTTTTTAATCTTTTTTTTTAACGATCTGAAGACATGTAGTATTCAGACCGAATTACGTGGTTTCAGCATGTTTTAATTCCTTCTATCTATAACCTATTTCCAGTAAATTATAATAATGATAATAAAAATGATAAAAATGTACCATGGCTGAACTGGGCCATTCATTATTTTACTTTTGTATTCATTTATTTAGAATCGTTATCATTTCTATTTTTATCTAGCTACTGTAGACCTATCCAAATCTCAGGACTTTCCTGAGTTAGGTCATTCATTATTCTATTTTATTCTTTCATTTATCATTGCTATTTTTCTTTTCTTACGGCTACTGTATACATATTCCAATCAGAACTTTTTTACGTATGCTTCTTGCAATCGCTTCTGACCTCAGAGTGCTGCGTGTCGACGACGATCCCAAAGCGGAATTCCCCGCTTGAACGGCTCCGGCTCAGGGGACAAAGGCTGTCGGAAACCATTCGGTCTTACGGATGGCGACGAATTGACGCTGTGAGCGCTACAAGAAAAGGCAAGAAAAGGAATGGTTTAGAATCAGACATCTGCTCAGAGGATTTCGGAGCCGACGCCTCGCCTGCTCAGCTCCAGAAGCAGTCCGGACCACAAGGAAGCTGACGCGCAGTTCCTTTTTCTGTGAAGATAATCGATCACGTTACTGGCGGTCAAATAGATACTAGATAGCTTAATTCATATATATATATATATATATATATATATATATATATATATATATATATATGTGTGTGTGTGTGTGTGTGTGTGTGTGTGTGTGTGTGTGTGTGTGAGCACACGCACAAACACTCACTCACATACACGCACACACACACATACACACACACACACACACACACACACACACACACACACACATATATATATATATATATATATATATATATACATATATATATATATATATATATATATATATATATATATATGTATATATATATATACACATAACATTCAACATATATATGTATATATGTATATATATGTATATATATATATATATATATATATATATATATATATGTATATGTATATATATATATATATATGTATGTATGTATGTTATGTATATATATGTATATATATGTATGTCTTGTCAACTATATGTTCAAAGCAGGATGGTTTCCTCTTTCATACTTAGGCTCCGGCAACTCCCTTCCTCCTCCAGCGGACACAGGTGTGCACTCTTCTTTCTCTATTGACACTTTCTCCTAAGCAAGCAAACGCCCTCCCAAGGAATACCTGCATAGAAGGACGTTTCGTCAGGCCGCAGAGAACAAGTGGAGACACAGAACAGAGCAAACGAGAGACACAGCAGATGGCAGACAGACGACGGTCATGGTCATCAGTGCTCTACCCTCGGCACCCGGGGCACAGATCTCTCGTGGTGTTTCATATACACCTTCCCCAATAAACCCCCCCAATAGAATAACTTTCATTCACCTGTTCTATCCCCCAACCTCTTACGTTGATATCTGGTGGCAGTGGTGGGATGAACTTCACAATGCCGGATGTTCCTGTTACCAAGATAAGCTCCTGCTGAAGTGCCTCCTCACCTCCTTTAACGCCCAGCCATCACTAAGGTCCTCTTCTGATCCGTGCCTACCGACATCATGTCTGCCACACTACTTCATGCTGACTACTCATGCCTATGTGACCCTTCTTACCAAGTTACTGGAGATGTATTCTCCCACTCTACAATATCACACTTGCCAATCCAGCTCACCTGCCTCACCAAGTCTTCGTGAACCTCCATCAGCACAATCACGAAGGCGCCCTTCTACTCAGCACCACCAATTCTTCCTCATTACTAGCATAAGTAAGTGTACCTCATTAGTGCCAGAATAACTATTGCCCTCCCTATACCCGCCCACACCTTACATATGATTTGCTACTTTTCCTAACGAACACACCCTACTAACTCTATATTACAAAATTTCTCACTGTTGATAATTATTTAAACTAAACTAACAAACAAAACGAGGTCACACAGATCAGACTCGTGACAAACTCACCTCATACTTCTGCCCTTCCCTAGCCATCCTGTAATTGATATAATGTTATGTTATTTGTGTTCTCAAGTCTTATCATATTACTGTTGTCCTCAAAAGACACAGAGTATGAATATTTTTTTCTTAGAGCAAATAACCACACTTCAATTTATTCAATTATTATTCTTTCTCTCTTATATCGTATATTTATTCGTAATTATTTTGTTACTGGTTGTGTCTTCACTTTCATTCTTAATTTTGAATATATCGTTGTGTTCTTTTGAAGCATCACTTCCTTTTATTTGCCGCAGTAACTGTTCATTTATTCACATATACATAAATACCTGCTCCAATTCTTAACCGACCTACTTGTCACTTCTACAAGTAATTCACTTGATGATTATGAATTGTACTAAGTGTCATACATTTTATAATTGATTATAACTCACTTTAATGACGTCTTCTCGCAGTGCTCAATGTCTTGTCCTTAGTAATGCTGGAATTTATGCTTCTTTAGTTTGAAAGTATTGGTGTATATGTAACATGTAACTAACATGGAGTCGATTCTGTTGCTATAAGGGTAATGCATTGCAGCCACCATGCTTTATATAGGCTTACATAGTTATTATCACCACAAGTTAATTTTAAGCCGGCTCACGGCCGTAAAAACTGGAATCAACCCTACGAAGGAATCTATTATGAAGGAATCGCGCCCAACCGCAAGTTGAATCTACTACAAAGGAATCACACTCAGCTGCAAGTTGTGTCTACTACGAAGGCTTGGACCAAGCCACACGTTGAATCTACTACAAAGCAATCACGCCCAGCCACACGTTGCATCTATTATGAAGGAAACATACTCCACCATGCATTGAAGCTACTGCAAAGGAATCACACCCCACCGCACTGTTTAGCTCGAGGATATGGAGTTCTTGCTTATTGAATTTCTTTCTACAATATGATGATACTCTATTCAACTCACTAATCCTAACAGATCCTAAGTAATTAACATCTCATGTGACACATTACCCTTCTCATGACAAATGTTCTTATTACGCTTTCATTCTTCTGGCACCTTAGTAAGGCAAATGACAAGTAACTTCTCCTCCTTAGCCCTTTTACTGGCCGGGTACACTTATATTTCAGCCTCCCTGAAGACGATGTGACCCTACTGAATACTGCACCTCACTGCGAAACCTCCACCATGCCACTATGGCATGCGACGACCTTAGGGACCATGGATCACCAGCAACCATCTGTAGTCACTTAGCAAAGCCTATCTCAAGATACGCCATCAGTGAATAAGATGTTCAGACGGCTTGAGGACGAGCCTTCTGTATGGTCGAGCGATGTCAACTAAATGCTCAAGGCAGGATGGTTACCTCTTTCGTACCTAGGCCCCGGTAGCTCCCTTCCTCCTCCAGCGGACACAGGTGTGCACTCTTCTTTCTCTATTGACACTTTCTCCTAAGCAAGCAAAACGCTCTTGCAAGGAATACCTGCATAAAAGGACGTCTCATCAGACAGCAGAGCAGAGAAGAACGAGGAGATACAGAACAGAACTGGCGAAGACTCAGTAGATGGCAGACAGATGACGGTCTTGCTCGTCAGTGCTCTGCCCTTGTCACCCAGGGTACGGGTCTCTCATGGAGGTTTCACCTACATCTTCCACAATAAACTCTCTAGCAAAGTCCAATATTTTATTTCTTGTTTCTTTTTTAGGTCAGGATATAAGTTAAGTATTATTCTTTCTTCTTATTATTATCTTTTTATTCTTAAACTATGGATCTAAAGATAAGTACTACAATAAAGAAATAATCTAATTTCTCAATCCTTTTACCCCTAACAAAGGGTAGATTAGGGACGCAAGGGTTATTTCAGCACTTGTTATTATCCCATAGAAGGAGTAAATTCGTTGTGCAATGGTTTTACCCTATTACGCCGGAGGGTAAACTATGCCTGATTTATCTTTAAAAGATTTATCTATTTGGGACGCTAGGTTTACTCATTCATACCTTTTCTACATTTGTCAACATGAATACGGTTGATATATATATATATATATATATATATATATATATATATATATATATAACCGTATTCATGTTGACAAGTGTAAAAAAGGTATGATTGAGAATAAATATCTTCACAATACAATTTACAATATGTATACACACAAACACACATATATATAAGTATATAAATATATATATATATATATATATATATATATATATATATATATACATACATATATATATATAAACATATATAAACATATATATATATATACATATATATATATATATATATATATATATATATATATATATATATATATATATATATATATATATACATGTATATATACCTTTACACACACAGACACAAAAATATGTATATATATATAATATATATATATATATATGATATATATATATATATATATATATATATATATATATATATATATATATATATATATATATATAAGTGTGTTTGTGTGTGTGTGTGCATTTTTTTATATGTATATATTTCTGATCTACAAACACACACACACACACACAAACACACACTCATATATATATATATATATATATATATATATATATATATATATATATATATATATATATATATATATATATGTCCTTAACTGCCCCGGGTCTCCCGTGGTGCTTCGTCTCCTCTTTCCACCTGACCCGCCTCCCTTGGCTTCCGTTCTCCTGTCCTCTCCTGCCCCGTGCTTCCCGAGTGCTTCTCCTCCCTTCCCTCTTATACCGCTTCCTCTCCCTTTCCTTCTGGAGCACAGCACAATATGCACCTCTCCCGCTGTGGTTATCTTCCTAGACTTGGAGATGGCTTTTGAACTGGCAAGCCCTCTTGCCATTCAGACCCTAATCCACAAAGGAGTCAAAGGCAGACCCTTGGCCTGGATAGCTGGCTATTTTAAAAATAGATCAGCAAATGTCAAATTTCAAGGCCACCTCTCACAGCACATGCCACTTGAGAATGGAACATTCACCTGCCAGAGGGATGTAAGATCATCTCTTATGCTGATGACCTAAGGGCGTCCCTAAGGGCAGGACATGTCATTCACACAGACTAGAGCAACCATTGGCAGTTTACAGCATAGCATGCACCAAGACATCTACCTTCTGACATCTGTACTAACCATAGCCCAAAGAATTCTCAGTCAGGGTAGAAGAATTATCATAAACTGGGTCCCAAGCCACATTGGCATTCAAGGGAATGAGTTTGCTGATAAACTAGCCGAAAAGGGCAGGGGCATTCCCCCATCCTCCATGATCGTTAACCTAAGGAGACTAAACAGAAGTATCAAAGCTGCAGTGTGTGCAGTCCTCCGGGGAGCACATAGAGAAAATACCATAAATTCGCTCGCTGCCAAGTGGTGCTTATATGCTACAGACTATGAGCCACTGGCCCTTCATCCAAATACAAAAAGAGGTGCCGAAGTCATACTACACAGATTAAGGCTAGGTTACCTATGCGATTGGCAAATTATTGATGACGAGACTGGCAGGTTATGCAAACACCGGTGAGTCTAACGCCACCCTGTTACATTACTTGCAGAATTGTGAACACACAATTTCTGAGGCAGGGACCACCCACCACAGCCGCCTGACTGGTAAAAAGGATTTGCCATATGCTTACTCCGTGGCAGTTGGATCGCTTGCTCGCAATTCAGCCACCACGATAAGCATACAGTTCAAAGAAAACACATGAGTTAACTAGAAATAGTTGACACGGGCCGGGCCGCTCCAGAGAAAAGGCCGGGGCGAAGCATGACTTCGCAAATCTAACTGAACTGAACCTTTCCTTCTCAACGATTCCGAAACTGTTTCACTTTCTCCAGTTTTTCTACCATATATATATATATATATATATATATATATATATATATATACATAAACGAAAAAAAATATATATATATGTACACACACACACACACTCACACACACACACACACACACACACACACACACACACACACACACACACACACACACACACGCACGCGCACAGGCACACACACACACACACACACACACACACACACACACACACACACACACACACACACACACACACACACACACACACACACACACACGCACACACACACACGCACACAAACACGCACACACACACATTTTACTA
>NC_091550.1:158072-165084 GCF_042767895.1 Penaeus vannamei
AAAGGTGGATGGCATAATGTCCTTTTCTGAAAGTCTCATAATGTTTATGTTTGTGGAATGATGCATACAGATTGTGAAATTCCTATAAATTTGTATTATCACATATTTCATGAATATATGTATTATCAGGCATATATACATATGCCTGTATGTTATTTTTATCTGACATTTACTTTATTGTGATAGCTTTTCAATAGTATTCTATTCTTTTTGTTTTAATAACTTCAGAGTATATTTTTGATAACACAGATGTAAGATATATATAAATTATAATGTGTATTGGTAGTGATGTTCATCATGGAACTTCCATTCAGTGAGTAAGTTCAAGAGTACAGTCCTGCCAAAGTTCTTCTGCAACTGTCATATATAACAGACAGTGTTGTAATATCAACTTTATAGATCTGAGGGAAATCTGAGAAAATATTCAAGACGGTTGTGAGTTATATCTGAGTCAAAGTTATAAATAGTATTACATAAATCTACTGTCATTTATGTGTAACTGAGTGATTTGAAGATGCCATTTGTTACTAGTAAACCCATGGCCGAGTTTAAGTCCAGGGGCGGGATTTACTAAACTCTCTCAGAAACACTGCCTCTCATAACAGTTATGATAAGTATGAGGTGGGTTGCTATGGTAAGTGTTACGAGTGGTTTCAGTTTCCTGCAAATGTCTCTTGTATGGAGATGTGTTTACAACCTTGGAAGTGTTTTGAAAATATGCTCATTGCGAGAAACAAGAGTAGCTTCATTTATGATGTAAACAAACCTCATACATTCTAATAGGTATTAGTAAATCCAGCCCCGGTTGAGTTAGGATTTCTTTACATAGATTTCATTCTGTGTTATCTGTTACTTGGTCTTTTATTTTAAGAACATGCTATTGTTGCTGATTGTGTTCATTTTCCCCCCAAGTGTGCACTTTCATATTTTGGTTCATCTTTTGGGCTGTGAATTCTTGACTTTTTTTCTTATACTTTTTCTTTTTATTCAGCGATGCAATTCTGTTATCGTACTACTTGATTTTTTTCTGGATTAATTGAAGTACTCACAGATCTAGCTCTTTGGATGTGGGGTCTCTAAACTTAACGTGATTTTCTTTTTTGTCTGAGAAAAGTTATTTTTGCAAAGTTCTCTTGTAAGATAGAACATGTAGTCTCATGTTCTAAGTCAGTTTACTTTGTCTCTCTAAACTGAAAGTTTCTGATGGCAGCATTTAATACCTTGTGAAAGATTGATGTTAGGGCTCTTGCATATTTAGCTTTTTTTAATGAATGTCTGTTCTCATTTCTCTGTTACTACATATAAGGATTTCAATTATTTTCTCTTCATGTATGTTCATTAATTTGTTATTAACTCATTGGTTCTAGGTGTGACATGTACATACATGCCATGTCCACTGTGACTTAAGCTTATTAATTGTGTTTACAATTAAATGGCTCCACAAATGCTTAGTTACTAAGGAGTCAATTATTAGTCACACATATCTCGCCTAAATATCCTTTTTTTGATTTCTGGAAATGTTCTTTTTAGTCTTTATTACTGCTAGTATTTTTATTAACATCATATAATCATAAAGTAAATAGAAGAAAAATCCTGAAAAGTCAAGGAAAGGGAAACTCAGGTGAGGTCACAGAGGCTTACTAATTGAGGCCTAGGGAGCTGAGCACTTGTGGATCCGTCTATGTGTAAACAAAATCACTTCTTAATCACTGAATCTAATCATGATCCAATCCATGGATCTCACTTGGAGCAAGGGCATCTTACTGTATAACATAAAGTCCTTTGATAGATAAACTTCTCTGGGAGGTAGGAAGGATACATAACTTCAGTTTGTTTAACCCCATGCCCCCAGGTGGCATTTACATACATGCCAAGGCTGTTGTGGACAAAGTAGCAGCTGGCATCATGTCACGACCATTCCTACATCATTGGCTCATTGGACAGAAATTGTTTTTCTCCAATAGTAGTGGCACCATTTCTATGGTAAAACTTTTAGGCAAAAGCACCTGAAGTGAAAGTAAACCACATTTTTTTTGTTTTAAGATATCAAAAGATAAGGTTTTAGCTAATGTTGCCCCCAAACTACAGAATGAGCCAGGCATGTCAATATCCATTTGCCAATTTTTTTTTACCCGGGATTAACCCAATATTGACGGGAAAATGGTGCATTCCCTTTGGCAATGCTTGGTTAAATGTTTCTGCACATAGATGGCTTTGCCAATGTTTAGCTGCAAAGGAGTTAATTAATAGATCTTGGGACCTCATTTTTCCTTGAAAAAGTGGGAAAACACTTTTTTTACTAATGCTATCAATATTAACACTTATTTTTGTTATGAACATTATAATTACTATTTTGGTACTGACAATCTTAACAGCAGTATTAAATACTAGAAAATATCTAAAATCAAGGAAAAGGGTAAACGGGTGAAACAGGTAGTTTGCGTAATTGGCTCATTGGTGACTTAGTCCTTGTAGAGCCATCTTTATGTAAAAACAATTACTATCTTCAGTACACACACAATGGGCATGGCATATATGTACATGCCATGCCCTGTGACTTGGGGTTAATGGGTTGAATATTATATATTAACTGTTTTAGTTGGCATTCACCAGAGATTAAGATGGTAATATTGTTTATAAATGATATGGAAGAAAGGTTACAGCTGTTTGGTTATTATAAATTTTCCTAGATAAGATTTTGATATTAGTAGACCACATCAAACAATTGCCCCCTGAAAGTTATGCAGGTTATTAGCATTTATCACATTTAGTAAATATGTAATTAGGCCAAGTAAAGAAATCTTTACGTTCCAGTTATGGGAAAAAATCAATAGGGTTGAATTTTTGATTGATTGATATTTTTTTATGAGCTCATACTCTTTTGGAATTTCCTTCAAAATTGATAAAAAAGTGATCAATTTTTTTTTAGATCAGTTCCTCAAATCAGGGTTGATGGGGCTATATGAGCTATATGGTATGCATTATGTATGCATACCATCACCATCTTGTAATCCTAAACTATTTAGCTGTACAGATGCTAGCAAGTCATTCATACAGATACTTAGTACTATGCTTACATTACATGAATGCTACCTATTTTTGTGTAATAGGGTATTGGCTGTATACAGTATCATGGGGGTTGCAGAAACTCAGTTTTCCATATCAATCATAATCATATTTTTGTTGCAGATACTTTGTACAAGAGCAATGATATTGTATGATATCAAAGATATTATTTTCAGTCTTGTTATATGGGTTACTACAGTCTTTTTTTCTGTCTTTTTTTCTGTTGTAGAGAAACCACTACTAAGTGAAAAACCTAATCCAATAGAATGTAGAATGAAAAAGCATATAGGTGAAAGGCAGGGTAATCATTTAATAGCCACAACATAGGGATTTTTAAAATTATCATCATTATTATTTTTTCTTTTTTTCTTTTTTTTTGCAGTGGCTTTATTGTGGTCTGCTAAAGCTTTGATAAATCACTCTCAAATTATGCAGGGTCAGTTTTGCATTAAGCAAAGTATGATAAAGTATAGGAAAGTTAATTATATTGGAGGATTTTGTTTGTAATGATAAATTATAGAATATGACATAAAACTATTTTCAGGATTGTGCATAACACAATACAATTTTGATATTATATAATAAATCATAAGTTACAAATAATCTTAACACAAGTTGTACTTGATTCTATGTCTTGTTTTTGTCTATTGGGAGAAATCACTTCCAATGAATCCACTTTCCACTTGGGTAGTGAATCCTGGTTTTTATTTGTGATGCTTTGATCTTTAAAAAAAAAAAAATTATGTGATGAAAAAGGGACACTAAAAATGGTCTCTATGAACTCTAATTCAGTGTGCACAAAAATAAGCATTTTTTAAATTTACAGATGTAAATTTATATAATGAGATGAAAATATTGCAAGCATATTCTGGCATCCTAAGGAATAAATATTGGTTGCAAATCCTATTGGAGTTTGGTACATTAATTTTCATACCGTGTCAATATTTATCCTCGGGTTAGAGCCTTAGGCATTTTATGCATTTATTAATCTTGTTTTATGTTCCTTTTCAGGTCTGATAGTCTTATCCTCCATAAGTAATTCTACATTTTGTATATAATTTTAGAATTATGATATTTTATCAATGGCTTCATAAACCTATGCAAATCAAAATGCAATCTGCACAGAATGTTTTCTTATTTCTAGAGGCTCTTTAACTATATTCTGTGTTCAGTGTTTTTTGTTTTT
Source organism: Penaeus vannamei (assembly GCF_042767895.1). NCBI lineage: Eukaryota > Metazoa > Arthropoda > Malacostraca > Decapoda > Penaeidae > Penaeus > Penaeus vannamei. Next base: position 162,325 of record NC_091550.1, read on the forward strand.
AGCCAAATGTTCTTATGATGTTACACTTTTTCAAACTTAAATTCAACTAAGATTCACTTGACACCTTCACTAGGAGGCACTATACTGGTTTTGTGGCTGGTAGGAGATAATGGCCACCATTTGTGGCTTTACTTACATCTCATGTCTTAGTAACAAAATGTGATTAATTCATCCAGTATCGTGTAGCCAAGGTTACATGATAATTTTAGTGTAGAAGAAAATTCTGCCTACCTGCTTGTAGTAGTGGATGGGAATCAAACAGCCAATGTCTAGCTTGGTTTCAACTACCTACCATGCCAAGCTATCCCCATGGCTAGGAGACAGCACTGCCAGGGAAAGCATGTACAAACTTTTTTCATTCCTATATTATATTATATGTAATTTTTAATGGTCTGGATAACCCTGTGCTGGGTCCCACCTTAAGTCAGCCCATTGGCCTGTAGGTATCACAGGCCCAGGAGGTTCCATTTCTGTCTATGGGGTATATCCATGAAGTTTAAGTTGTAGTGAGAAGGTAACTATTTTTGGTGGAATTTAGTCAGAAACTTAACAATTAGTATTTCTCTTATTACTTTATTACATTTTCATTCACACATTGTTATGTTTCTCATGTTTATCGTGGATGGTGTCTGGTTGGAAAATGACAAATATTGAAAAAAAAATCCCCCCCCCCCCACACACACACACATACAGCTGAGAGCACACCTGTCACATGCATGGCATCTTGCTATTAGGCTAGAAATGGTCCACAGGGATGAAACTTTGGTTTCCTTTCACACTTCAGTCATTTCTCAGGGGCTAGCAAACTCATTACCATATTTTCTCTTTTCATTTAATACAGCAGATAATTTTTAGAATGAAAAATTCAGATGAAAGCTAATGAATTTGCATGCCCTTATATAAAATCACTGTAATGTATTAGATGTTATTGCTCTCTACTGGTCCATCAATGCTTCTTTTACATGACCATACTGATATTTCCTTACAGCTTTCTTATAGAATTTGGTGGCCAAAGAAACTGATGAAACAAGGCTTGCCAAACATACCAGGGCAGTGGTATGTTTACCTACCCAAACACCTACCTACCTACCTACCTACCTACCTACTTACCTACTTACCTACCTACCTACCTACCTACCTACCTACCTACCTACCTACCTACCTACCTACCTACCTACCTACCTACCTACCTACCTACCTACCTACCTACCTACCTACCTACCTACCTACCTACTTACTTACCTATCTACTTACTTACCTATCTACTTACTTACCTATCTACTTACTTACCTATCTACTTATCTACCTACCTACCTATCTACCGACCCACCCACCCACCCACCCACCCACCCACCCACCGACCCACCCACCCACCGACCCACCGACCCACTGACCCACCCACCGACCCACCCACCGACCCACCCACCGACCGACCGACCCACCCACCGACCCACCCACCGACCCACCCACCGACCGACCGACCCACCCACCGGCCCACCAACCCCCCCAGCCCCCCCACCCACCCACCCACCCCCCCACCGACTGACCTACCCACCCACCCACATACTTACCTACCTACCTACACACCTACCTACATACTGTATGCATGTACCTACCTACCTACTGGCCTATCTAACTGCTGACATTCCTATCTTCCTATCTGCTTACCTATCTACATGATTTTGTTTATTAGCATTCTATATTTACCATAGGATAGATTCTAGTCTGAGTTTTAGATATGATTAAGGACCATAAATATCTGGGACATTCTTGATATGGACAGTCAGTATTAGAGAGGTAACCTCATTTATTTCATTGGAAGCTTTTAAACCTTTCACATGAAAATATATTAGCTTGTAAATCTCTGTTCAAACAGTAATACAAACAGCTACTGAAAATAAGCACCTTTAAACTCAACCAGTAGGTGTCAGCATGATGGTTCTATAGAATTCTGAAAGAAAATCTTTGACATTTAATCTGTGGTTAGAGTTTGACACTGAAGGCATACTGCATGAATAGCTGTAAAATTCATTGAGAGAATACAAAGACATTATTTTTTGAGCTGGAATCCTGAGGTGCTCCATATCTAATACCATTCTTTATTTTCATTTTTGTTTCCACTGGAAGCCTTAGAAATATGAAATAGTCGACTTTTTTTTTATATCACATGCATCTTAGTATTAAATATATGTTGATGAATTTAGAAACATAAAATGCATCCTTATAATAAAGTAATTTCCTAAAATCCAGATATAAAATATATCTCACGTGTTGTTTAAAAATTCAGATATTTGCCAACAGTTTGTGGTAAAATAGACATATTGCTGGTGTTACATTTTATAAATATTTGTCATCTCATATATGATGAAAATGGTAGTTCATAAGCTGAGGATTCTTTTGCTTAGAGATACTTAATTTCATCCAGTGTACTTGGAAGTAGATGGTTTCTAAAGGGAGTGATAGGGGGAAGTGGATCAAGATAACCTGGTTTTATAAGTGCATGTGATGTTCTTTGCACCATACTCGATTACATTAAATGTAAATCTTTTGAATTTCTAGAGGGGGGAAATTTTATTTAATTATTTTTATTGTAAAAGTTAATTTATTTTTGGTGTTAATAAATACATATATAAATGGTGTCCAGTATTTTTACCCTTGGCTTAACATGTAATTTTGCTTTCTGAATGTCCCTGTATTGTATATATATCCATATATATATATATATATATATATATATATATATATATATATATATATATA
>NC_091550.1:203084-205584 GCF_042767895.1 Penaeus vannamei
GTCTCTCTTGCAATTCTGCTCCCGTCGGTGTTAATGATCCGCGAGATGAAATACGAGCGAAAGGGAAGTTGTTTTTCCGTTTTTTGTGAGTGTATTGTCGTTTTTTTTGTTTAAACCCGATATATTTTAGGGCGGTTTATCCCTGCGAAAATTCGGTCCACCTACGTCATCTCCGTTTTCTGTCTCGGGATCACTCACTGTGAATCCGCCGCGGAATAATTAGCGAGGATTGCAGACTCACCGCGGTATTTGTGCGTGGGCGTCGCGGTGGGAAGTGGATTCGGAGGCTGACAGGATAGCCTCAGTTTGAGGGCAGGATGCCGTTTGTTTGGGGAAGGATGTTCATTACTCCGACACTATTTTCTCTCCTCGTTTTCACCTGCCACCCCCCCCCCCTCTCTCTCTCTCACTCGAGTTGTAATGGACTTTCCATTTCTGTGATGATTATCTGCAATAGCTGTGCCATTAATTCCAGCTGCATTTTCCATTGTCAATGGACAGGAAATTCATGAGGAGCATTATTGGTGAAACGGATCAGTATGTTAGCCTTGGAATAGAGCCATAACGCAAGCAAGTTTTTACTTTCGGGAAAGGAAGGAAATGTGCCTCACTGCTTGCTTGTTTGCATCGCGATATCTATATGTTTTCATTTTCTAATTTATTTTCATTTGTTCCAAATTCGTCGCTTGTCCTAGTTCTTAGAATAACAAGGCCACATACATCTGACTGTCACTGTCTGCCCCTACTACATTTGTCACAACACAAAGGGAAGTTTTACGATCTTTAATTAGTTCGTGCATGTCATAAACCAACTCCGAGCTACATATCTAACAACATAACTTTCTCAAAGCATGCCCTGGCACATCTATACATCAGCTGATATGCCAGTCATTCTCCACACACATTCCCACAGGGCGCAGTGGATACAGCAACCTCGACAGACACAGCTCAGTAACTTTTTCTCTAATGACATCTAGATTTCGTGATTTGTTCCGCGAGAAAATTCAGCTCATGTGTACAAGTATAATTCATGTACACGTGTGTATCTCACCCGCCATGCTTTACTTACTGTATACTTTGCCGCCGCGCTGAGAACGCTGTACAGCAAGAACAATTTACGACTTCGTGTTTTACTGGATGTGTCGCAACCGTTAGGAGGTTCCACGCCAGATATGGAACAAGCTGTCCCTTTTTGCTCATTTGGCAATGTTATTGTTCAGGTTGTCGATCATTTTTTCCCTTGTATTTACCAATAGTGATGATACATTTACTGCTGCTGATTATCAAGATTTTATCACACATCCTGTGGTCGTTTTGAAATCATTATTATTATTTTTATTATATCAGGACAACCTTTTCTTTGCGGACACAAAAAGTGCTCTGAAATGCAGCCTTCACCATCACGATTATCATTTCTCTTATTATCATTATTATTGTTATTACCATTGCAATCATTATCATTATCACTATTATTAGTTGTAACAGTGGTAGTAATACATCATTACTATTATTATTGTTATTGTTGTTATAATCATTATTACTATTATTATCATTAATACGATTTTACTATTATTTACTATTATTATCATTATCATCATAATAATCATAATTATTGTTATTTTTGCTATTATCATTATTATCCTCTTCATAATCATTGTCATTATTATCTTTAACATTATTATTATCATTACTATAATTATTATTATTGTTGCTGTTTTTGTTGTTGTTGTTTTCGTTATCATCTACACTACCATAACTATTGTCATTATTACTATTATAATCATCTTTATCATTATCATTCTTATCATTGCTGTTGTTGTTTTTATTTTCACTAACACTATCACAATTGTTGTTGTTAATATCATTACTGAAATGAATCATTATCATTGATATTCTAATTACCATTCCTATTGTTACCATCGTTTTTGTTCTTTGAAAAAAGATCCTCATTGTCATTATCCTTTCAATTATCCCGCTGCAGGTCGCTGTTCCCGGCCCTCCCTTCCCGTCACGGAGGAACAAGGGAAGCGGCAACAGCGGTTCCTCGAAGTGCCAACACAGGTAAGGAGATCGACCCCGATTCTATAGACCTTCCAGTGAAGCTTCCTCCTCCTCAGGGACGATGGCTGCTGCAGTCCGGTTTAGGTTGTGTAGGTCTCACCTTTTTGTTCATTTGGCAGTGTTATTGTTCAGGTTGTCGATCATTTTGTTCCCTTGTATTTACCAATAATGATGATGCATTTACTGCTGTTGATTATCAAGATTTTATCACACATCGTGGTGCAGTACGATTTAGGTTGCGTAGGTCTCACCCTCGAATGACCATCATCATTTAAATTGTTATTGCTGTTGTTGTTGTTGTTGTTGTTGTTGTTGGCTGAGTTGTTATGGTTTCGTGTATTGTAAGTGCTATCTTTGTTATTACTGTTTTCATTATTACTATATCCATTGTTAATATGATTATTTTTAATGCTATTATTGTTATCATCATCATCATTTG
>NC_091550.1:218084-220584 GCF_042767895.1 Penaeus vannamei
AAACAGCGAAAGAGTTGCTAACGTCCTTCATGTTCTCCATACACGAACCAAGGCGTGAACATACACAACCGTGTGTATGCTGATGTGTGCTTTGGTGCCTGTCTGTAGGTCTGTCTCTTTCTCTTTGTCTGCCTTTTCGTGTTCTCTTCTTTGCAAGATTTGTCTCCAGCAAGTTTGGTGAGCGACGCCATGTTATCAATATTTCTTGATGCAGTTTTGCCTTGATTAGTATTGCCTCCTGCTGCGTTAGAAGATGAGCAGACAAACAAATAAAAATTCACACTCAGACACATTCAATCCACGTCAAACACATCCACGCTCATCCGTAGAGAATACTCTCATTGTTGCTGCTCTTTTTGCCTCTTCTTAACTTGTTCGTCATTAATGTTTAATTTCCGGTTTGATACATAGAGGCGACTCCATGTTGTGCAGATGGAAGTCCAAATATATCACAGACTTGGCGTTTCTGGCTAGTGAAGATGTTTTCACGATCTGCTTATGTTTTCTGACTGCTTTTTATCCAGTGTTAGTATATCCCTTTATTCTTGTGTTCATGATCCTGTTGATTAATAATACTCGATCTAGCTGCATGCATTTAACTTCTTCGGTCTCATCGTCCATTTTTGTCATAGTTCGTTGTTATGGGTGAATATCACTCATTTTCGCTTTTCGCTTTCTTGTTATTCCTTTATCATTTTATAAATTTTTTTGTTTTGTTTTATTTTCTTCATTGTTTTAACCTCCATTTTCCCGAGGTCGTTGAACGCCTCTTGCATTTCCTTCACGGTTTCTGAAATGGAAAAGATATCATCTGCGAATCATACATGGCTTGCTCTTCCCATTCGCCCTCTCCATTTCCGTGCCTATCATCTTGAAAACGCTTGCTAGACTGTGAAAGGCCCTGTTATTGTGATGTTGTATTCCTTTATTGCAGGATATGGTACCCTCATTCTTTTATCATTGGCATGTGCTGAATATCGAATTGCAGCGTGTCCTCCTACTAAAGGGGTTTTCATAGTCTATAAAAGCTGGTAATTTGTTATACTCTGTTCTCGCATGACGTCGGTCCGTGGAATGCAGGTGAACCATGGTTGAATATCCACTTCTGAATCCTGTTTGTTTGTTCATCATCTTAGTAAACACTTTGTCATTCTTTTCTAAAAACTTTTAAAGCACAATTTATATTTACTTGGCAAGGTAATTAATATACACTTAATAAACATGAGCAGCCACATTACAGAACCATTCATGCATATACATAGAGTAAATAAATGAGCTGATTGATTGAGAACTCTTCCCGTTTTCTTTGGGGCGTCTTGGTCGGGCGTCCAAGAGGATAGATACCTTCATGCCCTGTCCCTTCTGGCTCTCTCTCTCTCTGCCTTTCGGTGTGTTTGTTTGTCTTTTGATGAACCTGAAGCTGAATTCTTTTCTCAATCTCTCTCCTTTAACTGTTTCTCTGGTCATATCCATGTTTTCTTTTTTTTCCAGTTTATGAATTTAGATTTGTTATGCTCTTTGTCCTGCTGTTCTCTGTTTACTTTGCATATTTTCCCCTCGTTGTGGGAGATTGCTTGTTATTTTTGCGTATTGACTTTTCTTCGGAACTTTTGCATTTCCTATCTTTTATGTGGTTTCTCTGATCACTTGTGTTGAATTAGGATGTAAATTTTCAACGTCGTCCTCAGTTTCCACCGCCGCCTGGAGCTTGCTTTTAATCTCCAGCTGAGTCTTTCTCTTCTCTCCTATAAAAACACGTAATGTAATCTTCCCGAAAATAGTTTGTTCTTTTAAGCTTGGGAATCCCATTTGCTTGACCTCAGGGCATTCTGTGATTACTCTTTAAATTCGTCTTTTTTTAATGGCTAACATTTTGATGCTGTTGGTCTGATCTGGTAAGAAATCTATCACGTTCTTTGTTAATGCGTTTGGGCGCCAGTAAGTCTATTTTCGAAATTCTTTCTTTTGAAACTGTGTTCGATATTACTGAATTGTACTCTATATAATCATTATTAAACAATTTGTGCTCCCTTGTCTACCCTACTCCAAACATCCCTACACTTAATGATCTTATTTTCTTCAGAGTTCCTCATCATTGTGATATATGTATTGTTTTCTTGGTTAACTGTTTGCCTGATTACCTACTTGTTCATTTGCTTTATATTGCGTGGGCGCATGTACCTGGATGATTTTGAAGAAGTAACTTACAATGCAAGCGATCCTATCAAAAACATTATTAGGTTTTACAATATCCCCTTTGACCTCTCTGTTTATATATATATATATATATATATATATATATATATATATATATATATATATATATATATATATATATATATATTCCCAGGATATCATTTTCTTCTTCAGTGACAGAATATCTTTGCTCTCCCTTAATATCCTCCGCCATTTGATTTCCAAATTCGTGTAACTCTTCTTTGCTCTTTTGCTTGCATAATGGCTGAGGCTTTGTCCAGACAGCTCACTAACTTTTGGCACA
>NC_091550.1:223084-225584 GCF_042767895.1 Penaeus vannamei
ATTGAGTGCCAGGGTTGAGTGATAAGGTCGAATGCCAAGGTCTAGTGTCAAGGTTGAGTTCCAAGGTCGAGTGCCAAGGTTGAGTGCCAAGGTTGAGTGCCAAGGTTGTGTACCAAGGTCGAGTGATAAGGTCGAGTGGTAAGGTTGAGTTCCAAGGTCGAGTGCCAAGGTTGAGTGCCAAGGTTGTGCACCAAGGTCGAGTGATAAGGTCGAGTGGTAAGGTTGAATTCCAAGGTCGAGTGCCAAGGTCGAGTGCCAAGGTTGAGTTCCAAGGTCGAGTGCCAAGGTCGAGTGGTAAGGTCGAGTTCCAAGGTCGAGTGGTAAGGTTGAGTTCCAAGGTCGAGTGCCAAGGTCGAGTTTCAAGGTCGAGGGCCAAGGTTGTGTACCAAGGTCGAGTTCCAAGGTCAAGTGCCAAGGTCGAATTTCAAGGTCGAGTGCAAAGGTCGAGTGGTAAGGTTGAGTTCTAAGGTCGAGTACCAAGATCGAGTGCCAAGGTCGAGTGTCAAGGTCGAGTGCCAAGGTTGAGTTCCAAGGTCGAGTGCCAAGGTTGAGTTCGAAGGTCGAGTTCGAAGGTCGAGTGGTAAGGTTGAGTTCCAAGGTCGAGTGCCAAGGTCGAGTGGTAAGGTTAAGTACCAAGGTTGAGTTCCAAGGTCGAGAGGTAAGGTTGAGTTCCAAGGTCGAGTGGTAAGGTTGAGTTCCAAGGTCGAGTGCCAAGGTTGAGTTCCAAGGTCGAGTTCCAAGGTCGAGTGCCAAGGTCGAGTGGTAAGGTTGAGTTCCAAGGTCGAGTTCCAATCTCTAGTGTCAAGGTTGTTCCAAGGTCGAGTGGTAAGGTTGAGTTCCAAGGTCGAGGGCAAAGATCGAGTTCCAAGGTCGAGTGCCAAGGTTGAGTGCTAAGGTCGTGTTCCAAGGTCGAGTGTCAAGGTTGAGTGCCAAGGTTGAGTGCCAAGGTTGAGTGCCAAAGTTGTGTACCAAGGTCGAGTGCAAAGATCTAGTTCCAAGGTCGAGTGCCAAGGTTAAGTGCCAAGGTCGAGTGCCAAGATTGAGTTCCAAGGTCGAGTGTCAAGGTTGAGTGCCAAGGTTGAGTGCCAAATTTGTGTACCAAGGTCGAGTGCAAAGATCGAGTGCCAAAGTTAACTGCCAAGGTCGAGTGCCAAGGTTGAGTGCCAAGGTTAAGTGCCACGGTCGAGTGCCAAGGTTAAGTGCCAAGGTCGAGTGCCAAGATTGAGTTCCAAGGTCGAGTGCCAAGATCGAGTGCCAAAGTCGGAAGTACATAAATATTCATGATACGTGTGACCGATTCAAGGTTTTCTGTCTGGAGAAGCGACGGAGAAAATCCGATTTGCATAGAAGCAGTTTTGATCGCTGAGCGACCTCGTCGAGCTCCGCCTGCGGGTCGAAAGTGTTTACGCGCGTTTAGACTCATGAAAGTACACATACATACAAGTATACACACATACATACTGTACTTATATACACTATCCTATGTGTGTACACACATCTATGAGTATAATCATGTGTAAGTGTAATACAAACAGATGTATATATTTGTATATATATATATATATATATATATATATATATATATATATATATATATATATATATATATATATATATATATATATATATATATATATATATATATATATATATATATATATATATATATATATATATATATATATATATATATATATATGTATATATATATATATATATAGATATATATATATATATATATATATATATATATATATGTATATATATATATATATATGTTGATATGAATAAATATACATACATACACACACACACACACGCACGCACACACGCACACACACACACACACATACACACACACACACACACACACACACACACACACACACACACATAAACACACACACACTCACGTGCGTGTGAGTGTGTGCATACGTGTAAACACAGAAAATCATGGTAGAATGAATCATTGTTCAGACTGTGAAAATACAATTTCGCAACATATCCAGTAACTAAACACTGAAGGTCAACATCTCTTTTATGTGGAATGACAATGTCGGTATTAATATTGTGCACAGAACGCCCACACAACGCCCATCGGAGTTATCAATTGTCAACAATTCATAAATCATTAACAAATATACTGAAGTGTAATATTACATATGAAACATTTATATGATGGATATCTATCTACGTAACACAGTCTACGTACACATTGTCCGCATTGTAAAGCCTGCAAAATCGTATGGATTATTGTTAGTTATTTTTCTATTTTTGAAATATATTTCTATAATTGGTTCTGTTTGTTTGCCATCTTTATCTGCGGTCATTTCTTCATTTTATAATTCGGAGGTATTATAACAGCTCCTATGGTAAGAAGCATCACAAATAAGAGAAAATAAATGTTTATAAAAATTCTTTGAGAATACAGACGATGCTCATGAATAAAAAACAAAAAAACAAAAAAAAAATGCTTCTGAAAATTATCTAAAAATTCATC
>NC_091550.1:298084-300584 GCF_042767895.1 Penaeus vannamei
TTTTTTTTTTTTTTTTTTTTTTTTTACAAACACCAATTAACCGGATTCTAATGTGGATTTCACGCAAGCAATAATTCACCGTTGGTTTACTTTGCCAAAGGGCCAATATCCAATTACACCGATTAGCGCATAAGCCGAGTCGGAAGCAGAAATGATTAATGGAAATTAAAATGGACGGTGGACGTGTTGGCAATTCTGCGAAGCTGATCTCGTACATTCTACAGCATTGCCGCTTTCATTACCAAGGTTATTCGTGATTACTATTGCTGTTATCATCATTATTATCATGATAGATTTATTACTATCATCATTATTATCATCATGATAAATTTATTACTATCATTATTATTATCATCATGATAAATTTATTATCATCATTATTATCATCATGATAAATTTAATAATATCATCATTATTATCATCATGATAAATTTAATAATATCATCATTATTATCATCATGATAAATTTAATAATATCATCATTATCATCATCATGATAAATTTAATAATATCATCATTATTATCATCATGATAATTTCATTACTATCATCATCATCATTGTTATCATTATTGTTTATATTACCATTATAATCACCAATATTGTAACTACCATTATCATTATTCCTGTTATTTCACTTATTATCATTACAAGGTTTTGTCGTCATTGTTCTTATTATTCTTTATATATTCTCACTGTTATTATCAGTATTGCTCTTATCTTTCATATCTGTGTTTTCAATTTTGTTATTGTTTTCATTATCATTTTCATATTTTATATTTATCTTTATTACCATCACTATTATCATTATCATGATAGTGATTATGATAATGATGATGAAAATTATAATAGTAATGATAATTATCATTATTAATGTTATTATCATTACTATTATATCATCATTATTGCTATTATTATCATTGTAAATATTATCATTATTACAATTACTTTTATCATTCTTATTGCAATTATCATTATTTCTATTATTATCACCGTTATCATCACCATTATCAGCTAAATCTTAATTAATTCTGCTAATATTCCTCCCATTCGCTGGTGCGCCTGAAACCACATTCCAAGGGACTGCGGTCGTTGTGTCTCTCCTCTTGACGTAAGACGGGTACTTGTGTCCGAAGGCATACTGCTTGTGACCGCGGAAAGGAAGTCATTTTGGTATGAAAGGAGATTTATATACATATACATAAAAAAGAAGAAGAAAAAAGAAAAAGAAAGAAAGAAAAAGAAGAAGAAGAAGAAGAAGAAAAAAAAAAAAAAAAAAAAAAAAAAAAAATATATATATATATATATATATATATATATATATATATATATATATATATATATATATATATATGTATGTATGTATGTATGTATGTATGTGTGTGTGTGTGTGCATAAACATCAACGAATCACACAGACGCACACACATATTATCATTATCAACTGAGAAGTTAGACTCTTAGATTGTGAGGGATGGGGGGGTGGGGGGGCGCTAGGTGGGAGGGGAAGGAGAAGTGAAGGGGAAAAGAAGGAGGGATCGACTGAGAGAAGGGGAAGAGAGAGAGAGGGAAGGAGGCTTAGAGAAGAGAGGGAAATGGAAGCGAAGCGACGGAAGGAGGGAAGAGAGATAGGAAAGGGAGAGGAACTTATATAATTGTTTTTGTTGCTATTGCTATAATGATCAGTATTCATCTCGAAATTAATTTATTTCCGATCATCATCATAGTCATTACTGTTATAATTACCCTTCTTATCATCATTATTGTTACCATTATGTTCATTATTATCGTTATTGTAATGTTATTCCTATCATCATTATCGTTATTGCTATTCTATCATTATCATTTTTCCTATTATCATCATTGTTGCTATCATTATTATCATTATTATATTCATTATTGGCATTGTTATTATTATCATTATCATTATTATCATTACTATTGATACTATATCATTATTATCATTATCATTATTGTTATCCTTATTCTTATCATTATTATTTTTCATTATCAATATTACTATTATCATAGTTATTGTAATTATCCTTTTTCTATTATTGTTATTATTATTATCATCATTATCATTATTATTTTTACTTTTATCATCATCATCATCATCAGTATTACTTTTAATGTTATCATTATTATTATCATTGATATTGTTATCATTATTGCTATAATCATAATTATCATTGTAACTACCCTGTTGCTACTTATGAAGAGAAGATTCGTCGGAAACAGCATTTTATTATATATTCACCTATATTAATGTAATATCCACGATTTAGAAACGGAAATTCATTCTAATTTATATCATATTCAAAACATTCAGTCCGCATTCCAGATTCCAAAAACCGTCAATCCCACGTAAAAGCCCAGCGGCCGTCTCCCACAGGGGGTTCCTCAGCCTATGATAGCCTAGGAGGGACCGTTCTGGACTCGGCTCGTTCTCTAGAAACCGGTCGTTTGTCCAGACCAAAGAAACCACTGCAGCTCGGCCCAC
>NC_091550.1:328084-330584 GCF_042767895.1 Penaeus vannamei
CAGGGGCAAGATGGAGTATATGTGTGCAAATGGGAGAGACAGCCGGAACTGGGGTAGAGGTGGCGAACGTTAATGAATTCAACTACTCTCTCTCTCTACCTATCTATCTACAATCTCTCTCTCTCTCTCTCTCTCTCTCTCTCTCTCTCTCTCTCTCTCTCTCTCTCTCTCTCTCTCTCTCTCTCTCTCTTTCTATATATATATATATATATATATATATATATATATATAATATATATATATATATATATATATACATATATGTATACATACATATATGCACATACACACACACATATATATGTGTGTGTGTGTGTATTGACAAGATATCTTAGGAACAATGAAAATGACCTTTTTTACCTATCAATCGTACTTTTCGAAACGCATTTCCACTTGGCATGACAGGCACCTTTTCGTTTTCTCGCAACTTTTTTTGTTGTTTGTGGATTCAAGAAACACATCAAACATTCTCTTTCTGAGAATTTAGACATTACCTTTTCGAAGCAACATTCTGAGAAGTATTTTTACATGGCGAAACAGACTTCCATATTCCCATATGATTTATTTATTTATTTTCTTGTGCACACATCGAGCAGCATGCGAAAAGCAAAAAAAAAAAAAAAAAAAAAAGAAAAAAAGAAGAAAAAAAAAAAAAAAAAAACTGCAAATGCATTATATCTTAACAGGTAATCACACGTAATCCTACATACTGCACATGTATAGCAAGATAAAAAATTGTCACCTCCAGACTGTACTTCCTTCAACATCATATGAGTACCTCATTCTGTGCTAGATAAGTACCTTCAGGAAGCTTTGTTAAAAATAAAGAAATTTCATCTCGTTACTCTAAGAAATATATTATGTGTAGAAGGAAAAAAATAGTACTGTTACGCTAGTTTTGCGTAACTAGCAGGCATCACTTTCCTGCGCCAGATAAGTATTACTATTATGTGAATTATCCTGCTCTGGGAATGCAGTGTTACCTCTGTAAAATGCCAGTTTAATTAAACCATATAATAAATTACCACCATATAATTACCACCTTCCTGTGCCAGATAAGTAGATAAGTACATTTTCTTATCCAATTTAATAGATGTGTATGTTTGTAGTAGGAAAATATATTTACATTACATAGCAAATTGCCTCTGAGTGTGGTATGTTTATGTATACAAATAAGTATGTGTATATGTATATGTATGTATATAATGTACATATATATATATATATATATATATATATATATATATATATATATATATATATATATATATATATGTGTGTGTGTGTGTGTGTGTGTGTGTGTGTGTGTGTGTGTGTGTGTGTGTGTGTGTGTGCGTGTGTGTATGTATGTATAGATATATGTGCATATGTATGTATAGATAGATATATGTGCATTAACATATTTAGATAGAAATATAAATAAAGATGTATGTGTGTGCGTGTATAATTATATATTCATAGATATGCACAAAAATACAAATATAATTAGGAACCGTAACATTCCACGTCAATATTACTACCGCAACTCTCCTGCGCCAGATAAGTATAATCCAATATTTCAGCATGACTATACTTGCACTATACTTGCCCATACATGTAGCATGGAATATTGATAAAACATGACAGATCACTACGTACCTGTGTCAGGTATCTTGCATATTCGCACAGATAAATATATGAATTCACTTCGTTAAAGAACATGGTAACACTCATCAAGTACCACTTTCCTGTGCCAGATAAGTACTACTACTATATGAATACCGTGCTGAGGGATGGTAATGTTACCTGTAAGAAGGGATAGTTTGTACCATATAGTTAATCATAGAAAATATGTACCTTATACACCACCATATGAGAACATTTTTCCTGTGCTAGATAAGTACCATTCGTTAGTTTTGTAAAACCTTAAATTATTACCCTGTTATTCTAACAAACAGTAGATGTTTGTGTGCCTAGTAGGAAAAATATTACAATTACTTACCACATAGCAAATTACCTGTGCCAAGTACGAAACACACTTTTCATAAGCATACTTTCGTGAACCGTATTCATTGTGACAAACGTAGAAAAGGCATGAATGGGAATGTATTTAATCGATTTCGAATATAACTTCATCAGAAATATATCTGAACTCGGTAAACTATAACTTTTGTTTTGTGAGGATATGCACTCGCTTTCTTGCCCCTTCTAAAGATTTGGCGAATTTGTCTTCCTTTATATTTTAAGTAACACCTCTGGTTCCACATAACAAATATATACCATTTCCCTAAGCCGGGCAAGTATAACTGTTCAGGGAAGCTAATATTGCCTATATGTAGTGCCAGATTTGTATCAGATGATAGATGATTAATGATATGTACTTCCTTCGCCATTATATGAGTATCATATTCCTGTACCAGATAAGTATCACCCGCTAGCTTTGTAAAAAAAAAAGAAAAAAAAAAGAAAAAAGAAACAAAAAAAGTATATATATCTATATATATTTATTCTCCCATTACTC
>NC_091550.1:350584-353084 GCF_042767895.1 Penaeus vannamei
GGAGCTGACCTGGGCATAACCTGTCAGGATCAGGGTGGAAGGACACAGAGGGAGCTGACCTGGGCATAACCTGTCAGGATCAGGGTGGAAGGACACAGAGGGAGCTGACCTGGGCATAACCTGTCAGGATCGGGTGGAAGGACACAGAGGGAGCTGACCTGGGCATAACCTGTCAGGATCGGGTGGAAGGACACAGAGGGAGCTGACCTGGGCATAACCTGTCAGGATCAGGGTGGAAGGACACAGAGGGAGCTGACCTGGGCATAACCTGTCAGGATCAGGGTGGAAGGACACAGAGGGAGCTGACCTGGGCATAACCTGTCAGGATCAGGGTGGAAGGACACAGAGGGAGCTGACCTGGGCATAACCTGTCAGACTCGGGCACAGAGCGAGACAATAGGGTGGAAGCGCAACGGGGATGCACTGGAATGAAAGGGGGGGGGGGGGGCAGGAGATGAGATAAAGGGTTCCATTCGTTGCAATAGACAGCGTGTAGGAATGCATGAATAACTTCTTTCATTTTTTTTCGTTTAACCTTTCCTGTGCAAAAGATACGTGTGTGTGATTGTATGTGTGTCTGTGTATACAATTGTGATTGTGTGTGTGTGTGTTAGTGGGTGTGATTGTGAGCGTGATCGTTAGGAAATTGAGAATAAATGTTTGTTCATCGTATGTGTAATATCTAGCTGACCTTGAACCGTCAGTGTACGAACGTGTTTGTCCTCAGTGACCCTTGCTCGAAAAGAACCAGATAATGGTCAGATGGACACAGACTCGGTGCATTGTGCAAGGGCAAAATAGGATTCCGTAGATCCTTATGTCATTTCCCAGCTTCTGATAAACATGGCGAAGGGCTTCCCGAATATAATAAAAGAAGAAAAGCTAAAATTACGACTCTGACGCATACAACTCCCCGTCCGCCTCCACCGCGTCCCGAACGGCGTCGGAGATTCGGTCGGGCCCAAAACCGACAGTCGGGCGCAAAATAATCCCGAAAAGTTTACGAAAAGGAAACGTAAAAAAAAGAGAGAGAAAAAAGTAAGAGAGAAGAGTGACTGTGCGATATGTTTTTCACTTCTTTGTGGACCAACTCACACTTTTCTTCAAAGTCTGGGAAATAAAACTGTTATGTTTATGTGTGCGTGTACGCGCGCGCGTGTGTGTGTTTATATATATGTATACATGTCTCTGTGCCTTTATATCTCTGTGATACTGTCTATCTAGTACGTGGTATACAATTTTATATTTATCTGCAGTATATTTCTTCTACAACGTAAGTTATTGAGCTTCATGTTTATTTCCCATTCCTTACAGAATCCTCGGAGATACGAAAGCTATAACGAATAGAAATGTCATAAAAAAACAACAAATAATCTCTAACGATTAGAGAGCCTTCCTCCCTTCGTCAATCAAATTAATCAGATGTGTCGAGCCTGATTCAGCCTTTTCATTCAGAGCAGCGTCACCAGTACAGGTAAAGACGAAACAAACACATTCATGATGGAAAAAAATAATCAACAAACAAACAAATAAATAGATGAACCATAGAGGAATTAATCAGATGTGTCGAGCCTGATTCAGCCTTTTCATTCAGAGCAGCGTCACCAGTACAGGTAGAGATGAAACAAACACATCCATGATGGAAAAAAATAATCAACAAACAAGCAAATAAATAGATGAATCAAAGAGGAATAGACAAGCCCTTCCCTCCTCCGTGAGAATTTCCATCTGGCTCCATGGAACTCTGCGCCAGTAAGCTCTCTGCAACAAAAAAGCAACGTAGACCCAACTGCAGCCGAAGAAGTGGAAAACGCATCCAGAAAGTTTATATATTGCGAGCCCATGGGAACAGGACGCCATGCTTCCTCCTTTAGGCTCTTATGTAGTTGCCAGTGTCGATTTCACGAAGTTACGGTTCCTGTACGAATTTGAATTAAGTAAATAGAAAATGATGTAAAAAATAATGGTAATAGTAATGATAAAAGACATGAATTGTAAAAGCATTAGTAGTAGCAGTGATAGTAGTAGTAATAATAACAATGATGATGATGATAACATAGTAATAATAATAATGATAATAATAATAATAATAATAATAACAATAATAATAATAATAATAATAATAATAATAATAATAATAATAATAATAATAATAATAATAATGATAATAACAATCATAATAATAATAATAACAATCATAATAATAATAATAATAGTAATAATAATAATAATAGTAATGATAATAATAATAATAACAATAATAATGATAATAATAATAATAATAATAATAATAATAATAATAATAATAATAATAATAAGGATAATAAGGATAATAAACATCGTAATAATTGTGATGATGATGATGATAATTACAATAACAATAACGATAATAGTAACATTACCACTACGACTAATGATAAAGATGATGAACTATAAAGAAATGTTTGATTAAGATAACAGACCTCTTGAATCCGTAAAAACAAAGCAAATCAGCAAAATA
>NC_091550.1:365584-370584 GCF_042767895.1 Penaeus vannamei
TTCACAGGAAAGTCGATCAGCTGACGCGACCATTATATATTCAGCAAATTCCTCGACTACAAGACCGCATCTCCGACTAGTGAAGCTGGCATACCGCGGCGAGTTCACTATTTATCATACTTTCCATGGCCATGATCTGGTATGACAAAGGGGCCTTATAAGGGGTGAAATCATAGGACTTCTTAGGTTTGCATATTTGTTCTTTAATAAATTAATCCGAAGCAGTGGTGCAAGGGACGATTCTTGCGCGCCAGTTAAATAGATCTGAAAAGGATAAGGGCATTTTCTGGGTCACAGCCTTTCGAGGTCGATTAGCTGCCGGACGCCTATTGCTGGACGCCCTTGCGAGCTTCGGCCGCCCTCTGCTGCTCGGCGAACTCGATCTGCCGGAGGACGAAGTCGGGGATGGGGTGGGGGAAGGCGGGAGCCACGGGCAGGAGGGAGGACTCGGGCTGGTAGCCGTTCTCGTTGGCCACGAACTTGAAGGACGCGACGCCTCCGTCGGGGAGAGGGTAGCTGGAAAGAGGTCAGGTGTTATGTCAAGATCGATCCGGAATGAGGCTGAATCAGCTGAGACAGCTCTGAAGAGCTGAGAGGCCGGGCCACGTGTGTGCGAGGCCCGGCGAAGCTAAACTCCGCGAATCTCACTGAATTGAATACATCGCTCTCTCAAGCCAAGCAAGTCGATAGTGTTCGAACGCAGATTTAATGTAAGGGAGAGGCGTATAAAAGGGCAAGATTTAACGAGTGATTTATGTTAAAAAGCGACAAAAAAGAAGATTAGACGCGGGCCTCACTCTCCGAAGGGCGAGGCGCTTCGTCCATTCTTACCTCCAGTCGCCGATGCTGTTGGCGCCGCCGGTGGCGCCCTGGGAGCCGGACACGTGGAAGGAAATGCCGTTCTCGGTCTCGAAGTCGAAGCTGTGGGCGCCGTCGTCGTTGGGGTGGTGCTGGTCGCTGCGGAGGATGGCGAAGTGGTCGTTGTCGAGGGGCAGCTTGTCGGCCGCCGCGACAGCCACCAGCAGGAGAACCACGGCCTGGAAATGGTTTGGTCGGATCTTGATTCGATGCACGAGTGGTATCACCGGGAACTTGTCGGCAATCAGAAGCAATTTTTCCATTACGGCAATTTTATCATTAAGTCCTGTTTTCCTTAGTATCTCATCATATTAAGAAAAAAAAATCACAAGAATGATAAGGAGGATAATACTTTTCATCAGATCATGAAATCCTAACTAGGAACTCATAAACTCTTTCATTGTATTTCCATATATATATATATATATATATATATATATATATATATATATATATATATATATATATATATATATATATATATATATATATATATACGACAATGGTGAAAAGGATATTACTGAGAATGAATTTAAACAAATAAAGGAATATATAATAAAATAAGAAAGAATAAACCCTAACACAGGCCTCGCAAACTTCATCCTAACGAAAACGGCGAACAGGACACGCCAATTCTTAAAGGGAGTGAAACCCGGACACAGGAACTCACAAACTTCATCCTCGTTCGAGTTCTTGCGTCAAGTCGACTACACAGCCGTCGCCGCCGCCGTCGCTTTTATACCTATCTCTGTCGACGGCGGCGCGACAGGGGAATTGGGCAGGGGGGGGGGGTGCGAGGGGGAGGGAGGGGGGGAGGGGAGGCGGCTGCTGAAGGATGGCGATGAAGGGGATAGGCGTCGGGCGAGCGGCTGAGGGGAAAGTCGGTCGGGAGGAGGAGAAAAAGGAAGAGGGGGGGAGGATGGGGGGGGAGGGGGGGATTACTGGGAAGAGGTCAGGCCTTGATGAGTGATACCAGTTATCCCCTGCCATCTACCCTGACCCATACCCCATACCCCTGTCCCCTGCCACTACCCCATACCCTATACCCCTGTCCCCTGCCACTACCCCCTACCCCCTTCCTCCCACCCCACACCCCTACCAACTACCCCATACCCAACTACCCCATACCCAGCTACCCCTACCAGCCCCCACCCCCACCCCACTCTCCTCTGCAACAACCTCCCCAACCCTCCCCTTTTCCATTTCCCCAGCAGAGCCCCCACCCCCACCCCCCCTGCCCTAACCCTGGTGGGGAGATCGAGCGACCCACTGACAGCGGCCGGGGAGCAGAACGTCAGGCAGCCTCGACTTCCAACGGCTGACATCCCTCTCCTCGCTTTCCCGATGTCAGTCGAGGCAGAAAGTACCGCCGGGTGATCACTGTTATGATTTGTTCGACTGTGTTATTAATATCTTTACTTGTATTACTTGTTGTAGTGATAGGAATAGTGAGAGTTATAGTGGTAGCAGGAGAGTTGTGAGGATTACCGTCGTGTTATTATGCTGACAACAACTGCAATGACAGGATTAGTTACAGTGATACTAATAGTAATCTTAATAGTGATGGCAATAGTTATTAGATTCAGGATGGTAATGGCGAGATTGATAAAGATGACAATATTATATTTTTAGTTATGATAATGATAGTAATCATGATACTAACAGCTAGAAGAATAATAAAGGTGACAATAACAATAATGATGATAACAGTGATGATAAAGATGATACTAACGATAATGATAGATATAACAATGATGATGATAATAATGACAATAGTGATAATAATAGTAATAATAAAGGTAATGATAATAATAATAATAATAATAATATGATGATGATGATGAAGATTTTGATAATAATGATGTCAAATGATTATGATAATATCAAAATAATAATGAATGATAATTATGATGAAACAATAACAATAACGATAAAAAATATAGATAATACAAAACTACTGCTACTACTATTACTATCAATAATGACAATAATAATAATGACAGTGATGATAATAGTTATAATAATGATAATGATAACAATATTAATAATATTAGTAATCATAATGATAATAATAATAATAATGATAAAAATAACAATCATAATCATAATGATAATGATAATCATAGTAGTAGTAGCAGTAGTAGTGACAAAAATAAGGATAATTATAATAATGTTAGTGATAATAACAATGATAATTATAATAATAATAGTGATAATGGTAATGATGATACAAATAATGACAATAATAAGAACGCTGATGATAATGATGATGATAACAATAATAATAACAATAATCATTGTAATGAAATAATTTCAATGAAAATAAAACTAATACCAATAACAATTTAGAAAATAATAATGATAATGATAATGCTGCTGCTGCGTATGATGATGATGATGAGGATAATGATAATGATGGCGATAATGATAATAATGATGATGATGACAATAATGATGATGATAGTGTTACTACATTACTATTACTACTCCTACTAGTAATCATATTGACAGGAATAATGATGATGATAATAATGATCATAATGATAATGAAAAAGTTAAGATGTGACTGAAAGGAGTATAAATCATAATAAGGCTAAAATTGTGTGTTAATGACAATGATAAAATACCCACAATATACAGTACAACAAGCGTAGTTACGACAATCATCATCATCATCATCATCATCATATCTATCATTACTCTTAGTATCCTAATGGTACCTTCACGGCTACTTGTTTTGTTATTGCAACTGCTGCCACCCTCAGAGCCACTCCACCCACTGCTGCTGTTATTACCACTAATATTGGTGATTTTGATAACATCAGTGAAGCGAGCAGCAACGGTGGTGATGATGATAATGGTGATGGTGATGATGATGGTGAAAATGATGGTAACTAAGAATGATATTAATAATAAGGATAGTAATGATAATGATGATGGTAATAATGGTAACATTGATAATGATAAAAACAATCATGAAAACAATAGAGATAACGATGATGATCAACTACAATGATATCATTTGCCAAAATAATGTTCATACTGGTTGTAATGAAGATAACAGTAATGGTCCTCAGAAGAATGGTGGTTATGAGACAGCAAGTAGAACAAGAAGAATGATAATGATGATAGCAATGATAACGATAAGTGTTGATAATGAAAACAACGGTGATAACGTCATAATGATAAAAAAAAACTTTGCTGATGCCACACTTAAAATCAGTTGTGAAACAGCAACATCAACAATAATGATGGTAATAACGGAAGCAGCATCAAAATAATGATACTGGTAATGGTTCCAATTTGCCATGGAGGTATAGGTATTCGAAAAAAAATTATACACGATTTTGTATCCATGTTGCAATCGTTGCAGGACGCAGTTGCAGTCTAAGCCTTCAGCTATTTCTCATGACTCCAAATACACGATCCTACAAAAATGGGCTAAAAAATGTCAGATCATGACAGGAGAAAAATCAGTGTATAGCATGGACTCTTTTACATCGCAGTGAGCTAGAATCAAACGCTGCTTCATTGAACAAAGATGATAAAACTGGCAACTCGAAAGCAAATTGGTTCACGAGAAAGGGTTTTGATTCCCTGAACTATCATAGAGTACAGCGGGAACGAAAACGCTCTCAGATCACCTGTCCTTTCTCCCTCAGATATTAAAACGTCCCCTGAGCCGGATAGAAACCTGCAACGGGTTAGAATACAGGATTTTCCATTCTATTCCCTTCTCAGAAATATATCCGATGCTTCGAAAACATGAATTTAGTAAAAGAAAGATGAGTACTTTGCAAAACAGAAATGTTTGGGAATACAGCGAAAGAAGAGACTACTTTTAAAGCATAAATGCCTAGATATTCTTGGCTCGAGTTTTTTTTTTTTCTCTCATCATTCACTTTGGCCATCATTATGTATATAATTTAACTCCATAAAGTCAAATTTGGTCTACCGATTAACAGATTCTACAACAGGTTTGCTTACTTAGTCTTGACAATTAATTATACACCGCAGAGCACAATTTTAATCAGGATCTTTGAGTGTTTTTATCGGCCTGCTGAGTATGCAAATTAATTTCATCACAGGAGATCTGGTTAGAATAGAGCTGCTTCTCGCCATTTCCAAGGGAGCGATCTCGT
>NC_091550.1:383084-388084 GCF_042767895.1 Penaeus vannamei
GTGTATGTGTCAGTGTGTATAATATATATATATATATATATATATATATATATATATATATATATATATATATATATATATATATATATATATATATATATATACATATATATATATATATATATATACATATATATATATATATATATATATATATATATATATATATATATATATATATATATATATACATATATATATATATATATATATATATATATATATATATATATATATATATATATATATATATATATATATATATATATATATATATATATATATATATATATATATATATATATATATATATATATATATATATATATATATATATATATATATATATATATATATATATATATATATATATATATATATATATATATATATATATATATATATGTGTGTGTGTGTGTGTGTGTGTGTGTGTGTGTGTATGTGTGTGTGTGTGTGTGTGTGTGTGTGTGTGTGTGTGTGTGTGTGTGTGTGTGTATATATGCATATATGCATATATATATATATATATATATATATATATATATATATATATATATATATATACGTATGAACATATCTATATACATATACATATACATATATATATATATATATATATATATATATATATATATATATATGCATATATACATATGTACATCTTTTTCTCCGTCTTCTCTTTCATCTTCTTTTCTATTTCTCCTTCCTTTTCATCTTTTTCTTTTCTTCTTCTTTTTCTCCTTCTTTTTATTCCTTTACTTCTTTGCTTCTTGATCTTCTTTTCCTCTTCCTTCATCGTCTTTTGTTGTTCTGTCCCTTTTCTCCTTCTTATTCATCTACTTATTCTGTTGTTCTTTTTCTTCTTCTTCTTCTTCTTCATCATCTTTCGCAATGCCTGTGGCGAATTCACACGGTTTCACAAATTGAATTCAAATTTCAAATTCAAATTCAAATTCAAATTCAAAATTCAAAATTCAAATTCAAATTCAAATTTCAAATTCAAATTTCAAAATCAAAATTCAAACTCAAAATTTAAATTCAAATTCAAATTCAAAATTCAAATTCAAAATTCAAATTCAAATTTCAAAATTCACAAATACAAAAAAAAAAAAAAAAAAAAAAATCACAAACTGTGGCACACCAACCAAGTTTCTTCTTCTTGCCCACTTTCCTCTGTTCCTCTGGCACCGCGGAGGAGATTTTGTGTTCAAAAAACGCTAAGATAATGAGAGGAAATTTGGTCTTCTTCGACATAGACGGTTGCCGCCTCATTAATTCAGCAAGCTAGCTCATTTCCAAACTAGCTATGAGGGGACAAAATTCTTTCTATGTACTGGGCATCCATACAATACATGTGTGTCTGTGTGTATGTGTGAGTGTGTGTGTGTGTGTGTTTGTGAGTGTGTGTTTGTGTGTATGAGTGCATGTGTGTGTGTGTGTTTGTGAGTGTTTGTGAGTGTGTGTGTGTTTGTGTGTATATATGTATGAGTACATGTGTGTGTGCATTTGTGTGTGTGTGTGTGGTTTGTATAGAGTGATTAATTTAGTTTTGTTAGTTTCTCCTAGTTTATCTTATTGCCACGCCATACAGTGTCTTTCAGTTCACCCTCGCAGACTTCTCATATATCTGGTCTTGCGATTTGCTGGAAAACAAAAATTTGGAATTTCTGGTCGACTCTTTGATACTGCCAGTTCTCGTTCTAAAGAGTGAATAATGGCTAGCCTTTATGCAGTCTTTATATTAGTATGATACATTGATTGGAACAGCAATGCTACCCATCACCCTCCATTTTAGTCTCCTCCTTCTCTCGCTCTCCGGAGCAACCGCCACGATAAGAAGGTGTTAGTCAACCCGCTTCCCAGTTTCTTTGTTGATTTAGAAAACAAAAATCTATTTGTTGAGTGGACTTTTTGAGTTTCAGAGACAAAGTACTGGATACTGAGATCCCCCTCCCCCCCAAAAAAAAAGTGGAAGCACAGAGAATATGATGCATCTTTGCTTTATTTCGGTCTACTAATAATACTGGGAGACATTAATAATTTAAAGATAAATAATGCACATCGAATAGGAGGATCGGTAGCCTTTCTGACGGTCGACTCGTTCTCGGGGGCGTTTGACAGCGACAGCCCTGTTAGTCCCTGCGGAGGTTCCCACGAGCTTCGGCCGCCCTCTGCTGCTCGGCGAACTCGATCTGCCGGAGGACGAAGTCGGGGATGGGGTGGGGGAAGGCGGGGGCCACGGGCAGGAGGGAGGACTCGGGCTGGTAGCCGTTCTCGTTGGCCACGAACTTGACTTCGGCCAGAGAGCCGTCAGGCAGGGGGTAGCTGAGGAAAGCAGCAGAATTGCATGAGTTAAAGTGAAGTCACGCGTCGTTTCAATAGAGAAGTCAGCGAAGTGAAAAGGGTGAACACAGAAGTGAAAATAGTGATCAAGTGAAAAGTGATGACAACAGCGACGCGACCTGTACCTCCAGTCGCCGATGCTGTTGGCGCCGCCGGTGGCGCCCTGGGAGCCGGACACGTGGAAGACGATTCCGTTTTCGGACTCGAAGTCGAAGCTGTGGGCGCCCTCCTCGTTGGGCGTGTGCTGCGCGCTCTTCAGGATGGCCGCGAAGTGGTCGTCGGAGGGCTTGTCAGCCGCCGCGGCCGCCACCAGCAGGAAAAATACAATCTGGAGAATAGACAAATGACGGTCATTTTCCCAACCGAACTGACGCATTTCACGGCAGCGAGGACGTGTATACATCCTTTTTCGTATTTCATTTTCCTATATCATGGATATTCTCGAAAAAGAGGACCGCAGCGCCTCACAGTCTTCATGATGATCCTGGCTGTCTGAACACACTGGCGATAACTCCTGAGGTCATCTCTTATATACCCAAAACCCTCAAGGTGTCAGCAAGCGAGAGAGGGTGAATGTGGGCGACAGGGGGAGGGGGCAAAGGGGGCTAGTGAGGGGGGCAATGTATATGTGGAGGCTAAAGGGAGGGTCAGGGAGTCAGTGTATACGTGGGGGATAAAAGGAGGATCGGTGTATATGTAAGGGGGGAGGGATGCAGGTAGTGGAGGTCGAGGGGAGAGGGAGATCCGAAGGCTTGTCTTAGGTCTCAAGGGGAGAGGGGAGCGGGGAGGGAGGGAGGGGGGGGGATGGCCTTGTTAGAAATCACCGTGTTTTCCTTGGTCTCTACTTCTGCTTAGATACCCTCGCGGCCAAGGACTGAAAGTGTTTCGATGAGGTTTGGAATCTCGTGGCAGTTTCCACTGTCCTTCTTTAAGAACTGACAACAATTACTTTGTTTAGAATAATGGAGTAAATATATATACAAAAGGGTGAAATAAGAACAAAAAAAAAAAAACTTATGCCTTTTCGTTACTTTTTAAGATATCCCGACTCCGTCACAACACAAAAAAATAAGCCTCTTGGACCTACCGCGCTCTCAAAATCCAACCCTTTCTCTTCTGGAAAAAGAGCGAGTCAAAACCTCCGGAGAAGACCATTTTTCTCTCCGTCCATAATTAATGGAACGGCGCCTGCCAGAAAATCGAGAAGGTCAGAAATGCAGCTGATGATGGAGGGGGGGGGGGGGGGGAGGCGTCGATGTGGAGCAAGGTGCTGCCTCGGGACTCTCTCTGCGGAGGAGGAACTTGCCGGGGCTTGTTTTGTTTACCAATTCAGAAATGAAATACATGTTCGAATAATATTCTGAACGAAAACAAGAGATAAACTCATCTGATTGTGTAAGAGAGTTTTCGTTTCAGCTTGCGTAAATATTCCTCGTATAAAAGAAAAAAATAATTATTCTTGGCTTTGGTGTAGAGGTTTCCTGTAAAAGGCTTTATCAAGGGAAGGCTCTTCGCAATGAATAGGGGAAATAAGCAGAAAAGGGAATATTTTTCAAACCTGACGTTATTAAAAGATTTTTTAAGGACGTCATCAGGATATCCATAATAATCCGGGTTAATAGAAAGGATAATAATGAACGAAAAACTGATTGTTTGAATAGAGGCACAAGAAAAAGGGAGAAAAAAGAGGAAGAATTCCGGACAATGCAAAAATGCGATAAGGGCCAGGGGACTGTGGACTGATGTTCGTCCGTTATGTAACAAACGCTTCTAGAATATGGAATTCATGAGAGAGAGCGAATGGGGGCAGACAAAGGGATAGTCAGAGAGGGAGGAGAGACTGAGAGAAAGAAAGAGAGGGAGAGAGGGAGGAGAGACTGAGAGAAAGAAAGAGAGGGAGAGAGGGAGGAGAGACTGAGAGAAAGAAAGAGAGGGAGAGAGGGAATCGATAGAATCAACAGAGGATGGGAGAGAGAGAGAGAGAGAGAGAGAGAGAGAGAGAGAGAGAGAGAGAGAGAGAGAGAGAGAGAGAGAGAGAGAGAGAGAGAGAGAGAGAGAAAGAAAGAGAGAGAGAGAGAGAGACGGACGTACAATCATATAAAGCAGACGAAGTGTGACAAGCGAAGAGAAAAAAGTAGAAAAAAACTGATGAAAATCGAACGAAAGAAAAGAATATTCGCCTCTCCCCCTCTCTCCCCTTTTTCTTCTTTTTCTTATTTTCATCTCTTTCTTTCGTAAGTGCAAAACACAACACTCCTTTCTGAAGTAGTGTTGAGCAGAATACCTCAACACAGGAGGACGAAAACTGCCACCAAAAGATAATACCACCTGTCAGTTATCACTTGGCGTTCGAGGCTGACAGTACGTGGTGGCACTGCTGACTGGCATTAGTGTCTCTGCGCGACTTCAAGGCTGTTTTAGATCATGCTGCAGATAACGTCGAAGCGTGTCAGCGGGATAAGCGATGAGTCAAAACGAAGGCGCAGTGATAGCAATGGCCAATTGTATCATACGTGGTGACAGCCAACTGGGGTCATTATAGCGTGTCTTCTCAGGCTTGAGGATATCACTAAAGGTCAACTTTGCACGGTAGTACTTGCTAAATATATCGTATTGCAGTACTACGATAAGCACAAAGTCTAGACTCGTCGACTTAT
>NC_091550.1:405584-408084 GCF_042767895.1 Penaeus vannamei
CGTAAGTCAAACATGCTGATTGGAGAGTGGAGTGGAGTTTCAGTATTGAGTGCGCCAGTGGTAATGATATATGTGTATATGTAAAAAGGATATAGAGTGAGATAGAAAGAAATGAAACGCACACACAGACACACATACACACACACACACACACACACACACACACACATATATATATATATATATATATATATATATATATATATATATATATATATATATATATATATATATAATATATATATATATTATATATATATATATATATTATATATATATATATATATATATATATATATATATATATATATATATATATATATATATATATATATATATATATATATATATATATATTATATATAGGGAACTGCAAGACGGACGCTCATACCACCTGAGCCACGCGACCCTGATATAGTATTACGATCCAATTTTATTAGTCTGTCTTTCCACTGGCGAGGAAAGATTTGTTTTCACAAATGTAAGAATAAAATCACGCAAGATAAGACATCGAGCCATTGCTTTCCAGGCTCTCATCCTCGCCCTCGCCTCCGTGGCCATGGCCGCCAAGCTGCCGGCCACCCAGCGCCCCGTGGCCATCCTCCGCAGCGGCCAAGTCAACCCCGACGCGCTCGGCGCCCACAGCTCCGACTTCGAGGCCGAGAACGGCATCGTGTTCCAGTTCTCGGGCTCTGAGGGCGTCAACGGCGGAGCCAACATGATCGGAACCTACAGGTGACTTTCCTTCCATCACTTGCTTCGAAAATGACAGTAGAATTCCTATGATATCAGATACATAAACAAACTCCAACCCTGCAGGTACCCCCAGGAGGACGGCTCTCTGGCCGAAGTCAAGTTCGTGGCCGACGAGAACGGCTTCCAGCCCGAGTCCTCCCTCCTGCCCGTGGCCCCCGCCTTCCCCCACCCCATCCCCCAGTTCGTCCTCGACCAGATCGAGTTCGCCCGCCTCGAGGATGAGCGCAAAGCTCGCGAAGATAAAAAGAGCATGTAAAGCGTTCTTCTGAAACACTATTTTTTATTTCTATAAGTATTTATTCATTCAGTCTCTAATATATATATGAAGTGAATGGCATTCATTTTAGTTGAACCTTTCCAACAGCAGTGCACTTCTACATTCACATACGGTCTTCCTTCACACGTAGGACCTTCGCTCGCCAAGAGACATGATCTTCTATCACACTAAATAACATGTTCGCAAATAAGACCTTCCTCTGAAGCCCAGATTTTTCCCTCACACTTGAGACACTCCCTCACGCATCTGCCTTCACGCTTCCCTCATCCGAGACGTTTCCTCATACTTCCATTTTGCTCTTACACTTAAGACCGTCAATAACTCATGCTACTTCTCTTCACACCTAAATCTGTCGCACTTAAGACCTCTCCTTGCATCTAAAGAGAGAGGGGGGGGGGGAGGTTAAGCTTACAGGCAGTTGTAGCCGGGGTCACGAAGGTCAATGGCAGTCGACCAAGCCAAAGAAATATATGGGCTCTAATATCCCAAGTTCGTGCGGTTTGACTTTGTACCTTTATTTGGCTGGGCGAAAGGATGACAGACAAGCAGCCTCACTCCTTCCCTCGCCAAAAATATATTCTCGCGTTCCCTCTTTCCCGTGAGAGAGAGAGAGAGAGAGAGAGAGAGAGAGAGAAGGAAGAAGGAGAGAGAGATGGAACGCTAGAGAATGGGAGGGTGGATAGGAGAGAGAGAGTGGGAGGGGAGGAGAGAACAGAGCTATACAAGCACGCGCGTTGCACACACGCACACACACACTCAAAGGCAAATCAACATGCTGATACCAATTACGCACAGGTCTCTTTGCAACACGATGCTACATTTACCTAAACGGTTTGCCTCAAATTCTGTAACAAACTCGAGACTCTCAGCCAAGGCGACAGGATCACCAGAGCAATCGTAAGCGCAGGTTCGGCCGGTTGAATGCAGGGGCGGCTTCGGCGTCCACTCCGGAGGGAAATGTTCTTCGGATCATGAGTCGAATCGCCACCGAAAATGGCATCTGAGTTACGCTAAGACTCACCTCCTAAAATTCTATTCATAACCTTGTTGGCGGAGGTAATTAATGTGTTCACAGCTGTTATGTACAGTAACGTAAAGTAATAGCAAACACGGTACAGGACATTTCAGAAATGACATTCGTTTCCATTTTAATTAAAAAAAATGTTTAAGGAAATCTGAGTGGATTTTACACTGCATAGCTGACACTGGATCGAATATTTTCCTTTCTCTTTTTTAGCGCTAGGTCTTAATATCAAACACGCTTGCTAATCCATTTCCTTTACCTCCGAAAGAAAATCAAAGAGTCATACTTCCTGCTATAGATGGATAATAACTATATGAACGAAAACTGAAAGAAGACAATTTCGAAAAAGTTAATGTTATTTTCATGCTTGTTAGCGCAACTCTATCCGTCAGACAAAAACCCGTCAGTCAATTTACTTTCCTGTCTTAATTCCACGGTCTTTG
>NC_091550.1:430584-433084 GCF_042767895.1 Penaeus vannamei
AACACACGTAATATCATTCAACAAAAGCGGAAATGATACGTATACACGAGGGTGCTCAGATATTTCATTCACTTTCCCTTGCCAAAATAATTCGACATTTTCTAAAATATTCATAGCCTCGAATGTGCTCCTTTTTCCTTGTATGTTATTAAGTATTCAAAAGTTAATCATGCCAAGTGGCATTAAATCAAATTCTAAAAGACAAGCCTTTTACGCTGAAAAATATATGAAATTTATTGAATTTACAATAATATATATGTTTTGTTCATTTCGTAAACTTCATCTTCTTTTTAATTTTGTATCATAAAATGTTTTTGAAATTATTCATTACTGCGATAGCATAACTACATAAATCGCTTTTATGAACAAGGGAATTCAAACGTTATAAGATCTACAGCAAAACTTTTAAGATAACGATACGTTCTGCAATACATCATATTTATTCTATAACGTATAAATATATTCCTCATTCATTTGTGAGATCTACCACTGGCACTGACATTAGCGTGCTTTTGCCGTATTGTAGGCGTGTGTATGGTAAGCTGAGTAGTGCAGCGTAATGAAACTTATCTCTATTCTACACGGTAATCTATAAGGTAATCTGCAGCTCCCTCATGACGCCAGACGATGTGCATAAGGGACTCCAGAAAAAAAACAACCTACCGTGAGGGGACTCGAGCGAGGGGATCCACGCAAGGGAATCACAAGCTTGTATTTCGTGCTATTTCACAGGTCTAATTAGCAGTATAATATGCTGTACATATCACTTCTCATTAGCGTATACATGTTGAGGAGATTCTATGAATATGTGTGTATGTGCGTGTTTGTGTGTGTGTGTGTGTGTGTGTGTGTGTGTGTGTGTGTGTGTGTGTGTGTGTGTGTGTGTGTGTGTGTGTGTGTGTGTAAGTTCGTGTATGTATGTGCATTTCCTGAAACTTTCCCAGTTTCCAGTTCTAACCTGTGTATTTCCCCCAAGAAATTGGCGACTTCACTTAGTCTTTCCATACAATATGATTACTCGCCAAGGATTTAGGCCTCTCCAATTACCTACAGAAAGCCGTACATCTTCACAAAACGAACTACGTACTTGCACACTTAGACCACTTCCCTTTCTTCGCTTGACGTTATAGAGTTTGTTATTACATAGTATGTTATTGGGTTTTACTTTATTGCGTCTTGTGTATAAAGTGAAGATAAAAAGTAGATGTTTTCATAACCGTATAAAAGGTTATCTTTCCGCCAGCGTGTATGCTATCGAAGTTCAAATGAAGATAAGATATTTTTGGATTTACACACACACATACATCTACACCTCTGCATACATGCGAGTATACATGTGTATATAGTGTACACACACATATAGATGGATAGATAGATGTGAACAAAAATACACATAATGTAGGGTATACATAAAGATAAAATGAAACCGAAAAAACACTGTTCAGTACTGTCTTTTGATTTTTTTTTCAGTAAGGTCAAGTAAAACAAATGTCTTTGTTTCAGTTAACACACTCCCTCTAGAGAGAGGTCTGTAGGTCGGTTATTTATTCATTTATTATTATTATTATTATTTTTTTTAAGTTCTGTCAGCGGGCTGCCATTTTGATATAGAAATGACGCACGCTCGCCCCATCCACTATCGCCGGTGAATAGTGCCGATAGACGTTAAGCAGTCCCGACTTTTGCTCACTGTGCTTTCGTAGTTATATATCTGGCCGTTGTGGCGCTAGGAGTTGTGTGTTGGTGGTATTTTTTAAAGGTTTTTTCGAGTTGTGGTAGAAATTTTAGTCGGTC
The DNA here is from genome assembly GCF_042767895.1 of Penaeus vannamei. Classification (NCBI taxonomy): domain Eukaryota; kingdom Metazoa; phylum Arthropoda; class Malacostraca; order Decapoda; family Penaeidae; genus Penaeus; species Penaeus vannamei. The sequence continues at coordinate 432,379 of NC_091550.1, forward strand.
GGGTTACATGAACCAAAGGTATTTTACGAATTCATCGAGTTACGGATATGAAAGGGGTGTTCGAGCTTACTTGGGACAGGCAGTTTGATAGAAGCTACGTAATGGTATTTTTTCCCCTGCTAGGCACACACATTTATATACGTGAAAAATTACACATACAGAAGTGCATAAATGTATAGAGAAATGAAACCAATGACATAGCCGTTTATCAGTATTGTAGGATGGTGTTTACCTTGTACATGAAAGTGTTGTTCGTCTCGCATGGCACGGGCAATTTATTACGTGGTATGCAATGATAATTTTTCATCCTACACACATCTATTTTTTGTTAGAGAAACGAGATACGATCGGGTTTTATTTATAAAGCTTATCTGGCACAGGAACGAGGTACCAACATGACGATTACTTGTTGTGTGGTGCAAATTGCCTTTATTTTAAGGATACATTTCATGCAACAGTAGTACTTATCTGGCACAGGAAAGTGATGCTTGTTACGTGGAACCAGACGAGTGTAATATTTCTTCCTATTATACACATTCCTTTTCTTTTACAGAATTACGGATGGTAGTTATCTGGCACAGGAATGTGGCACTCTTATGATGGTGAAGTACATATTTTCCATTACTTATTAGATGGTGCATTCTGGCATTACATATAGGTAATATTAACTTCCCTGAACAGAGAATTTACTTAACAGTTGTACTTA
>NC_091550.1:460584-463084 GCF_042767895.1 Penaeus vannamei
CATGTATATATGTATGTATATAGTGTATATGTATATATGTATGTATATAGTGTATATGTTTATATGTATGTATATAGTGTATATGTATATATATGTATGTATATAGTCTATATGTATATATGTATGTATATAGTGTATATGCATATACGTTCATACATACTTATAAATAGATAGATAGCTTGGCAGATAGATATCCAGTCTTTATTGTGATTACCGATATAGAACCAAAATATCCAACAATATAAATATTGAAAATATAGTATTCAACTCCATCTAATAAGTTCCTCCTTTTATGGCGTGAGATTGGCCATAATCTAAGACCGGCCTTTTAATAAACGTAAAAATAAGTATTCATAAATAAGTATTTCATAGTGCTTCCCATTATCGAAATTAAAATAGAAACTTCATGGGGTAGAATTCCCACAGAACTAATTTCTCGAACAAATCCGAGCTGAAGCGAAAAAAATGTCTTTTACGATCACGCTTTTCTCAATTAATTTCAGCCTATTCCTACTATGATAATCTCCGAACATTTATTCGTCGAGCTAAGCTAAATTCGCTAACATACGTTTTGATCGTGATTTAGCCACGCAAAGGTAATTAAGCAACTAATTAAGCTAGTAATTAAGCAGGTCGGGAAAAAGTGCTGCGATCACCCGGGTTGTTAGTGAGTTCCGCCCTAAATTTGCCACCCTCGATAAATGCTCAAAAGTGGGCAAGCTTTCATGCATTTGATCCACGGTAATGAAGTCACTTAATAGCATTACATAGGAACTGTATTTATTGCGACAAATGTGGACAAGTTATGAATGAGAATGAATATCCTCACAATACATGAGATACCGTCTCTTATATTGTGACGATATTCATTCCCATTCATACCTTTTTTCAGCATTATATCTTGTATCATGTCACTTAGTACATTATATCATATTATATTATATTGTATATTATATCATGTCTCATGTACTTTAAAAAAGCATTCGAAGGGCGGCGGTCGAACGAGGCGCTAACCGACAATAACCGCTACTTTGATTCGCTACTATCTAGCGAATCAAAGCAGGAAATTGGCGCGAAATTTGGTACTTGGCTTTTTAATCTAGGCGATCACTTCAAATACCAATAAAAAAAAAATCTTAATGTACAGCTTATCTTATAGAAAAAGTTAATTAAACATGCACTTACACCTTAATACTGCCACACATATTCATAATCTTTCTAACATATACAAGCTGGCATATACAAATGCACAACATTTATAATGCCTGCTTTTTTCCCTTTAATCCTTCTCACCTGCCAATTTTACCTTTTATTTCCCTCTCATTGTAAGTTCAATTGTTGATAGCATTACTAATTAAATGTTCATTTGTAGGAATAATAATCCATTGTTAAATGACCATGTTTATGTGAAAATTGTCATGAATTGATCTTCTCTGACATATCAAATGCCTTCTCACAATCAAATTCATGATTCTTCAATTAATTGCATCATATCTTACTTCAGAACCTCTAGTGGGGTTGCTTACTAATCATATATTTACTTTCTAATCATATATTACTTTCTAATCATACTTACTTTAATATACTTACTTTCTAATCATATATTAGTTCAGAACCTCTAGTGGGGTTGCTTACATTAGAAATGAGATCTGAGGGCGTACATACAATATTTTCAAGCAAACATTCCACGTACTGTTTGCTCTAATTCTGTGCTGCAGTCAATGTTTGCCAAAAATCTGTTGTTTTACAGATGTCATGTACAAGCAACACATATAATTCTAAAATAGGATCACATGCACACTGACTCTATGATGCCAGTTTCCCCTGATACTCCAAGATAATCAGTAATACCCTGACATTTTTGATTGATTGTTTGCATGGCTTTGCTGTCAGGAAGCAGACCTATCCTTGGAAAGCGCTTGCATCTTACTTTAATATTTCCTTCATACATATATTCACAAACTCCTGGGATCTTTCAAGATTATCTGCTAATTTCAATTGCAGTCCACATGTAGCCATTCGCCTAAAAGTAATAGGAATGGAACACCTATAAGCATTGAAAATAATATCAAAGTTATGTGCATGTCCATGCATAAATATGTACATTTGTTTATATATACATATATATATATATATATATATATATATATATAAATATTTATATATATATATATATATATATATATATATATATATATTTATATATACATACATAAATACATACATCTATACATATATATGTATATGTATATATATATATATATATATATATATGTATGTATATATGTGTGTGTGTGTGCGTGTGTGTGTGTGTGTGTGGGTGTACACACACACACACACACACACACACACACACACACACACACACACACACACACACACACACACACACACACATATATATATATATATATATATATATATATATATATATATATATATATATATATATATATATATATATCGTGTGTGTGTGTATACACACATCCATAAATACGAG
>NC_091550.1:480584-485584 GCF_042767895.1 Penaeus vannamei
AGTAGAGATTTTTTATTATTATTTTCATTATATTCATTCCTAAGAGTTATATGATGATATGTCACCTGTTTATTATCATTTATTTCTAGAATAAAATGCTAATGGTTAAAAATGCCTATGTCCATTGTATATTTGGCACATAATAAACAGAGGAATGAATTCAATCCACCCTACGAGTCATAAGATTGTTAAATTCATGCTCCTTCATTAGATTTAACAGTAACAAATTACAAATATATTGTAGTTTGTATATGATTAGAAATCATTCTAAGATATATTGGATACAGTGAATGAAAAAAATTATATGACATATATATATATATATATATATATATATATATATATATATATATATATATACGTATTTTATATACGATATGAATCCGTGTGTCCATTTCCCAAATACAAATTATCCCATACCCGGAGGCACATACATGCCAATATCAAACGTTCCAAATGTATAAGCACAACGAAACCTTTAATTTCTAAAATATTCGTGCATTCAAGTATCAGATGTTATGCGGGAAGCATCTGAAAATACATAGATTGAGACTTAGTGTTATTGCTGGATGAGAGCACCACTCTACAGAACGGATGGAACTGAATACCCAGGCAGAGCGAGCAGCCGACAGAAATCGCCATCACAAACCGGTGAGCAGACAGGAAAGAGCAGCCTCTTTTGACCTTTTGACCTGTCTCGATCAGCTCTATCTTCTAGGAGCAATTTCTTTCCACTTTATATATTATCTCACTTAGGTGCTTACAATTATAGCTTCTGTCGTTTTTAAAGGAAATATAAATTGTTTCTTTATAACATCTGTTTATTTACACATAAAATCGTTCAAAGGTCAAAGCTTAACAATAATTCGTTCGAAGACCAAAAGACTACGCTTGGGCCTTGGCTCCTTCGCGGGCCTTGCGCTCGTCCTCGAGGCGGGCGAACTCGATCTGGTCGAGGACGAACTGGGGGATGGGGTGGGGGAAGGCGGGGGCCACGGGCAGGAGGGACGACTCGGGCTGGTAGCCGTTCTCGTTGGCCACGAACTTGAAAGAGGCTACGGTGCCATCTTCCTGAGGGTAACTAGAAAAAGAGAAATGATTAAACGTTAAGTCAGGCTACAACGAGTGTCACTAATATCATCACAACTCTTATTCCTCACTGTGATTCGTGTAGGAAAATTTGCGAGATAATCGTAGCGCTCACCTCCAAGAGCCAACCATGTTAGAACCGCCAGCGACGCCCTCAGAACCCGAAAACTGGAACACGATGCCATTGGCAGCCTCGAAGTCGGAGCTGTGGGCGCCGAACTGGTCGGGGTTCACCTGGCTGCTTCGCACGATGGCGATGGGCGGATTGGCGAGAGGCAGCTGCTCGGCCGCAGCCACAGCCAACACAGCGAGGGCGAGGATCTGGAGGAAAAGGTATCGTCTTCAGTTTGCCTTTAGGTGCCAGGTTTACTAAGACTTCATACACACACGCACACAATATATATGTGTGTGTGTGTGTGTGCACATTTGAGTTTCCATAAATAAAGTTCAAGCTAAATAATCAGCGACTGCCTGCATATGTGTACTCACGGTCTTCATGGTAGGACGGTTGGGAGGTGAGTGTGACGCTCAGCGTGTGAGGCCAGATTTTATAGTCACAGGTCAGAGAATGTTCTATAGAATTGCCCCCGTTCGTGCGTATGTGTGTTGGTTTTCATATGATCTAGATAAGAGTAAGCGTTTGTTTATAATTGCCATTGTGCTTTTCGTGTTCATGAACTGATTAAGATACTACAAGGTCTGAGAGGTACCACTGGAAAAGTTTTATATCTTAAAGTGCCACATGATCGATAAATATATATATATATATATATATATATATATATATATATATATATATATTCGTGTGTGTTTTTGTGTGTATATATATCTACATATATGCAAATAAATATTTATATATGCACATGCACGCACACATATGTGTGTGTGTGTGTGTGCATGTATGTGCATTCATATTAACACATAGATACACACATATACATATATAGATAGAAAAAGATGGTATATATACATATTCATTCCATATAGATGCAATGCACACATATGTGTATGTTTACAAATAAATACTTATCTATATATAACTATACACAGACATACAAACAAACATACATGAATATATGTGTGTATACATATATATGTGTGTGTATATATGTGAGTATGTATATATATAATGGATCTTTATTCATACTGAACACATGCATATAAATATAAGTCTGTATATATGTGTGTGCATGTGTGTCTGTATTTGTGTGTGTGTGTGAGAGAGTGTATGTATGTGTTGGTGGGTAAATACATATATACGTATATATTTTATGCGTGTGTATATATACATATATATTTTATATGTGTGTATGTGATGTATATAAATATGAATACATATATATATATATGTATATATATATATATATATATATATATATATATATATATATATATATATATATATATATATGAGAAATAGAGTCACACGTAAGTCATGTGATGTACAGTACAATAAAAATTACTGCAAATTACTGTTATCATTGCTCCTGATATACTGATAATTATATCATTACTATCAGCATTGTCCTTATCATCACCGTAATTCCCTAATATATATATATACATATATATAGATATACACTAATCTTTATTATCTTTCTCATCATTAATATGAGCTTTAAAAATGAGTTTGTGAATTATGTCTCCTTGCAGGTTTTATGTTAGTGTTTCAGATTGTCAGCAGGATTCCGAAAAACGGCTGATTTTGCTAAATCGCAATGAACGCTATGCAGGATTTTCGTCAAAGGATCTTATAAGAAGAATCTCTGTAATAAAGATATTCAGCGATATGTGACGAAGCGGTCCCACGAACATCCGGTTTCCGTCACAGGCAGTTAACTGACTCTCACCCAGAGGAAAATCCTCAAATTACTTCAGGGTTGTAGGGCTTCAATAATTTCATTTCCTTAAAGATGTTACTGACATATACTCTGAAATTAGATTTTTTTTTAAAGCAGAGGTCTGTACTTGTTTTACGTCTGAGGTGGTATTCTTACCATTATTGTTATTAGTTATCATTAGTGAAGCCTTCGTTAGCATTACCATTTACACTATTGGGAGTAGTAATAATAATCAATGTTAATCAAATCTTCACATTTTTATTGGCATTATAATTATCGCCTTTTGATAAGGTGATACTTCTCTATCACTGCATGATTATACCACTTCCTTACGAGACCAATCGCTACACCACTTTCGTGTGTAATCATTATTCTCTTCGAAAAATAATGATTCTCTTCGGAAAAGTTTGGATTCTAAATAAATAACCGAGCAGCATTAAAAAGGGAGTACTATAGTTGCTCTGCAATATTTTGACGACAGAACTAGCCAGTCGAAAGAAGGAAATTAATAGTCCTTCCAAAGGCTGTTACACAAAGCCTTTTCTAGGTGACCCAATATATTGTTTTGAAGCATAGCGATAGTGCTCACATATACACACGCTCACATAGGAAAGCAATAAGATCGTTACTTTAATGGCTTCTCGTCAGACGAGCCTTGGCTTCCGCCCCGAACACAAAGAGAAGAAAATTTGTGAAATCAAAACACCATGATGCCTTGTTTTTAGGGAACATTTTAGTTATCTATTTAGTTATTTTATTGGCCCGTGAATACAGAAACGGAATTCGTGGAAGGAAACAGTCCCGGCAGTATCAAGGAATAGATTGAGAGTGGAATTTTTTATTGAAGTTATGAAATTATGAAGATGAAAAGGAAGGGAATGATTAGCTTATGTGCAAGTAAAGCAATGATACTAGTAGAAGAGAAGATCTCAGTCCCGTCTCATATATGTTTTTATTTTGTTTACGTTAATGGCTACTGATTTATGATTAGTAGATAAAGGAAGGGTATAGAGTTCACTTTAGATGTGAGTTGAATTAGTAGAGAATATTTTTTGTTTATATTGTATTCATTCCTAAGATTCATATAATGATATACCACCTGTTTATCATTATTTATTTATAGAATAAAATGCTAGTGGTTAAAAACGTCTATGTCCATTGTATATTTAGCACATAATAAACAGAGGAATTAATTAAATCCACCCTATGAGTCAAGATTGTTAAATTCATGCTCCCTCATTAGATTTAACAGTAACAATTATTTTGTAGTTTGTATATGATTAGAAATCATTCCAAGATATATTGGATACAGTGAATGAAAAAATTTATATATATATATATATATATATATATATATATATATATATATATATATATATATACGCATTTTGTATACGATATGAATCCGTGTGTCCATTTCTCAAATACAAATTATCCCATACCCGGAGGCACATGCATGACAATATCAAACGTTCTAAATGTTAAAGCACAGAGAAACCTTTAATTCCTTAAATATTCGTGCATTCAAGTATCAGATGTCATGCGGGAAGCATCTGAAAATACATAGATTGAGACTTAGTGGAATTGCTGGATGAAAGCACCACTCTACAGGACGGATGGAACTGAAGACCCAGGCAGAGCGAGCAGCCGACAGAAATCGCCATCACAAACCGGTGAGCAGACAGGAAAGAGCAGCCTCTTTTGACCTTTTGACCTGTCTCGATCAGCTCTAACTTCCAGGAGCAATTTCTTTCCACTTTATATATTACCTCACTTAGATGCTTACAATTATAGCTTCTGTCGTTTTTAAGGGAAATATAAGTTGTTTCTTTATAACATCTGTTTATTTACACATAAAATCGTTCAAAGGTCAAAGCTTAACAATAATTCGTTCGAAGACCAAAAGACTACGCTTGGGCCTTGGCTCCTTCGCGAGCCTTGCGCTCGTCCTCGAGGCGGGCGAACTCGATCTGGTCGAGGACGAACTGGGGGATGGGGTGGGGGAAGGCGGGGGCCACGGGCAGGAGGGACGACTCGGGCTGGTAGCCGTTCTCGTTGGCCACGAACTTG
>NC_091550.1:488084-493084 GCF_042767895.1 Penaeus vannamei
TTTTGATAAGGTGATACTTCTCTATCACTGCATGATTATACCACTTCCTTACGAGACCAATCGCTACACCACTTTCGTGTGTAATCATTATTCTCTTCGAAAAATAATGATTCTCTTCGGAAAAGTTTGGATTCTAAGTAAATAACCGAGCAGCATTAAAAAGGGAGAACTATAGTTGCTCTGCAATATTTTGACGACAGAACTAGCCAGTCGAAAAGAGGAAATTAATAGTCCTTCCAAAGGCTGTTACACAAAGCCTTTTGTAGGTGACCCAATATATTGCTTTGAAGCATAGCGATAGTGCTCACATATACACACGCTCACATAGGAAAGCAATAAGATCGTTATTTTAATGGCTTCTTGTCAGACGAGTCTTGGCTTCCGCCCCGAACACAAAGAGAAGAAAATTTGTGAAAACAAAACACAATGATGCCTTGTTTTTAGGGAACATTTTAGTTATTTAGTTATTTTATTGACCCGTGAATATAGAAACGGAATTTGTGGAAGGAAACAGTCCCGGCAGTATCAAGGAATAGATTGAGAGTGGAATTATTTATTAAGGTTATGAATTTATGAAGATGAAAAGGAAGGGAGTGATTAGCTTATGTGCAAGTGAAGCAATGAGAAGATACTAGTAGAAGAGGAGATCTCAGTCTCGTCTCATACATGTTTTTATTTTGTTTACGTTAATTGCAACTGATTTATGATTATTAGATAAAGGAAGGGTATAGAGTTCACTTCAGATGTGAGTTGAATTAGTAGAGAATATTTTTGTTTATATTATATTCATTCCTAAGATTCATATAATGATATGCCACCATTTTATCATTATTTATTTATAGAATAAAATGCTAGAGGTTAAAAATGTATATGTCCATTGCATAGTTAGCACATAATAAACAGAGGAATTAATTCAATCCACCCTATGAGTCTAAGATTGTTAAATTCATGCTCCCTCATTAGATTTAACAGTAACAAATTATAAATATATTGTAGTTTGAATATGATTAGAAATCATTCTAAGATATATTGGATACAGTGAATGAAAAAAATTATATGACATGTATATATATATATATATATTTATATATATATATATAATATTATATACGATATGAATCCGTGTGTCCATTTCCCAAATACAAATTATCCCATTCCCGGAGGCACATACATGCCAGTATCAAACGTTCCAAATGTGTAAGCTCAAGGAAACCTTTAATTTCTTAAATATTCGTGCATTCAAGTATCAGATGTCATGCGGGAAGCATCTGAAAATACATAGATTGAGACTTAGTGTTATTGCTGGATGAAAGCACCACTACAGAACGGATGGAACTGAATACCCAGGCAGAGCGAGCAGCCGACAAAAATCGCCATCACAAACCGGTGAGCAGACAGGAAAGAGCAGCCTCTTTTGACCTTTTGACCTGTCTCGATCAGCTCTATCTTCTAGGAGCAACTTCTTTCCACTATATATTATATTATTCCACTTAGGTGCTTACAATTATAGCTTCTGTCGTTTTTAAGGGAAATATAAATTGTTTCTTTATAACATCTGTTTATTTACATATAAAATCGTTCAAAGGTCAAAGCTTAACAATAATTCGTTCGAAGACCAAAAGACTACGCTTGGGCCTTGGCTCCTTCGCGAGCCTTGCGCTCGTCCTCGAGGCGGGCGAACTCGATCTGGTCGAGGACGAACTGGGGGATGGGGTGGGGGAAGGCGGGGGCCACGGGCAGGAGGGAGGACTCGGGCTGGAAGCCGTTCTCGTTGGCCACGAACTTGAAAGAGGCTACGGTGCCATCTTCCTGAGGATAACTGGAAAAGAGAAATTATTAAACGTTAAGTCAGGCTACAACGAGTGTCACTAATATCATCACAACGCTATTATTCCTCATTGTGATTCGTGTAGGAAAATTTGCGAGATATTTGTAGCGCTCACCTCCAAGAGCCAACCATGTTAGAACCGCCAGCGACGCCCTCAGAACCCGAAAACTGGAACACGATGCCATTGGCAGCCTCGAAGTCGGAGCTGTGGGCGCCGAACTGGTCGGGGTTCACCTGGCTGCTTCGCACGATGGCGATGGGCGGGTTGGCGAGAGGCAGCTGCTCGGCCGCAGCCACAGCCAACACAGCGAGGGCGAGGATCTGGAGTAAAAGATGCTCTGCATTCACTTTTGAATGATTTTATACTGTTTCACTCACGAAAACAGACAGACATGTGTGTGCAATTTGATAGGGCGTAAGTACTCACGATCTTCATGGTGGGACGGTTGAGAGGGGAGTGCAACAATCAGCGTGTGAGGCCAGGTTATATAGTCAAGGTGAGAGGATGACCCGAAAATCAGAGCGATGTTTTTTTGAAGATTGCGCACGTAGGTGAGTTTGTTTAGATCATGCTACTGCTACTTTTATATCAATGTTTACAAGGATGTACATTCACTATCAGATGACATGAAGCATAACTTACTTTTCTTTCTTGTTTTGTTTTGTTGTTCATTATAAATAAATTATAACTGTTAATAGAAAAATGGTACACTCACGATCACTGACCTAAGGCCAGTGCCAGACACTACTATGATAAGCCAAAGAGCTCAACTGCATTTTCGGTAAGTAGATCAATTTACAGGTACATATATATATATATATATATATATATATATATATATATATATATATATGAGTATAAGTATATAAGCATATATGTGTATGCTTTCAGATGCGGTATATACTGGCACATACATTCATACACACACATACATATGTATGTGTATGTGAATATGTATGTTTGTGCACATTACCACATGTGTGTATACGTATAGAAACAGAACAAAAGAGGGAAAGAAACATTCATTTCGAAATGTGTTTACATGTAAGTAAGTATGCATATATGCATATGTTTACATACATATGTGTGTGTTTATACATAGAAGTATATACATACGTATATATATAAATGTATTTATAGAGATGTATTGATACACACACACATGTATACACATAAATGACATTGTGTATATATACACATATATGTATACATATCGACGACATGCATAAATATATACATATAGATATAAATATATATGATTTATCTATGTATGTATATATGTAATATGTATATATATATACATACATATATATATATATATATATATATATATATATATATATATATATATATGTGTGTGTGTGTGTGTGTGTGTGTGTGTGTGTGTGTGTGTGTGTGTGTATATATAAATGTGTGTGTGTGTGTGTTTCTATATATGTATGTGTATGTCTGCTTATATATGTATATATATACATATATATATATATATATATATATATATATAGTATATAAATATATACATATGTATACAAACAAGCAGATAATGTATTTATACGAATGAATATCTTCACAATACAAGAGATGTATTTAACCGGTTGCGAATGTATCTTCGTCAGATATACACGTTTCTGACGAAAATATGATCTAAACCGGTCGAATACATCTCGTTTATTGTGAAGATATTTAATTCACACCTTTTTACATTTGTCGTAATGAAAACGGTTCACAAACACACCTGCACATACACTCACATAAATATATACATACACTCATAGATATACACACACACTTGTACACACTCAAATGCGGCGGCCGCACACACACACACACACATATGTTCATATGTGTGTCTGTACATGTACATGAATATATATGTATATGTATGTATATATATGTGTGTGTGTTGGTGTGTGTGTATGAATATGTATAGCATATATATATGTATAGCATATATATATATATATATATATATATATATATATATATATATATATATATATGTATGTATGTATGTATGTATGTATGTATGTATGTATATGTATATATATATATATATATATATATATATATATATATATATATATATATATATATATATATGTATGTATGTATGTATGTATGTATGTATGTATATACAAATATATATTTATACATATATATATATATATAAATATATAAATATGTATATATATATACATATTTATATAAATCTATATTATATACATACATATATATAGATATATATACATATATAAATGTATGCATGTATGTTGTTATAAAGGAGACGTTATTACAAATTATTAGTGTTATTATCATTGTAATTATTTTTATAGATGACGTGACGATAGCAACAGCGTAAGTACATTTATAATACTGAATGCCATAACTGTTCTTTTAGGGATTAATGCGCTTTTACTATTATCAACTGCAGCCTCTCCCCAATAAGAACCACTGTTATCATTATTACAGATACATTTTTATTATCTTGTCCAGCGCATCATTATCATTAGACCTAACGGCATTATCCATATTGTTCCTTCTAGTGTCATTGTCATATTTTTGTTGTAGTGTTTGGTCATAAGGAAAAGACACACTGTTATGCGCCTTGTAGTACTTCAGTGTGGAAGACCAAAACACTAAGATGTATCAAGAAATGAGTGATCCGGGACCAAAAGGGACCATATGTTGTCTCCGTGAGCAAGGCAAGGCATAAGAGAAAAAAAAATGTGTATATATATACATATATATATATATATATATATATATATATATATATATATATATATATATATATATGCAAGGCATAAAAGAAAGAAAGAAAAAAAAAAAAAAAAAAAAAAAAAAAAAAAAAATATATATATATATATATATATATATATATATATATATATATATATATATATATATATATATATATATGCATGTACAAGTGTGTGTGTGTATATATATGTATATATGTTTGTATGTATATATACATATTCAAAGAGAGAGAGATCACATATATGTATGTATTCTTTCCTCATGATATGTGCCTTTTACATACATTTATGCATCATATTTGTAAAAGTGTGATATCAGAGAATATACACGAGAGGATAGGTCATACCATTACTATAACTCACAAATAAATGAGTTCGGGAGAGGGATATATGGTAAAAAGTGATGAAAATA
>NC_091550.1:505584-520584 GCF_042767895.1 Penaeus vannamei
CAGCATAGCATGGCCAAAGACAACATCTACCTCCTGACTAATGCTCACCGCATAGTAGAAGATTCTTTCTAAGGGTAGAAGAATTACCATAAACTGGATCCCTGGCCACACAGGCATCAAGCGGAATGCGCCTGCTAACAGACTAGCCGAAGAGGGCAGGGACATGCTCCTAAGACCCACGATCGTCAACCCAAGCCGGGAAATCGTGAGGCAAAGGTCCAACGCCGCAACGCTTGCCATTCTCCGGCAGCGACACGGAGAAAAATAACCTCCCCCGGCCAGATGGTAGTCAGACGCCATAGGCTGTGAGCCACTGACACTAATCCTATTCTGCATAGAATAGGATTAGACTTCCACTGCGCATGGAAAGTTATTGAGGCGATTGACGTTGGCGACAAGTGTTGCAAGCACTGCGGCGAGCCTAATGCCACCCTGTAATGCCACCCTGTAACACCACGTACAAAGTTGTGAGCACACAATTTCTGCGACAGGGACCTCCCACCACAGCCGCCGGGATGGCAAAAAGATCTGCCGGCAACCCAGCCACCACGCTGAGAATTCAGTTCAAACAGATCAATTGAGATGGCTAGAAATAGCTGCCGCAGGCCGGGCAACACACGAGTAAAGGCTCCGGGGAAACCAGACCGCAAATATCACAGAACTGAACTGTACCTTTGACCATCACACGCGCGTTCACACCCTCATCATGAAGACCATAAGTGACCGTTATGAAGAAGGGTCTCTTGACTAACGTGTTTGTGACATGAATAGGGATGAAGGAAAAAAGAAATCGCTTGTAATTCATACGATGTTTCAGGCCGTCCTCCTCGCCCTCGTGTCTGTGGCCATGGCCGCCAAACTGCCCACCGAGGACCTTCCTGTGGCCATCGTGAGGAGCAGCCAAGTGAACCCCGACGAGAGCGGCGCCCACAGCTCCGACTTCGAGGCCGAGAACGGCATCGTGTTCCAGTTCTCTGGCAAAGAGGCTGAAGAGGGCGGCGCCAACATGGTCGGATACTTCGCTAAGAGAACATTGAATCATATTTTACTATTATTCCTAACGGTAATCTAGAGCAGCGTTGTCCACATATTTTCGCCTATTGCACCCTTTATTACGTTCTTGCACTGTTACGTACCCCCCCCCCCTTCCACAATGGACGGGGGGGGGGGGGGGGGTACGCGGACCCCAGTTTGGACAACACTGATCTAAAGTGTAGTGTGAATACCCACACGTGCCAAATACTTGTGAATTCTAATTTGCTTGACGAATATTCTTCCAGCTACCCCCAGGAGGACGGCTCTCTGGCCGAAGTCAAGTTCGTGGCCGACGAGAACGGCTTCCAGCCCGAGTCGTCCCTCCTGCCCGTGGCCCCCGCCTTCCCCCACCCCATCCCCCAGTTCGTCCTCGACCAGATCGAGTTCGCCCACCTCGAGGACGAGCACAAGGCGATTGATGCTGAAGAGAAAATTGTTCTATTATTTTTTAAGTAAATACCAACAGTGACACACGATATTTTATTCTATATATAATTTTGATTTATAGTCCTCCTACCACGAACCTATATTATTGCCCGCCTGCACACCCACACCCAAGCCAAGCCCTTCTCACTTGCTGCATTCTCATTGGATGGGGAAGGTATTTATAGGGAACAGAAACAAAAAGACCCCATGAATTCTGTGTCTGCAGTTTTATCCAATAAGGAGGATATCTTGTCATTTATTTACCTGCACTAAACTTCCGTTGCACAAAGAATCTCTACAACTACATACATACATACATACATACATATATATATATATATATATATATATATATATATATATATATATATATATATATATATATACATTATTCAAATGTGTGCAAACATATTTATACAAACCTCGTTCTTCTGACGAGGTTATCCAATTATAAAAAGATGACGATAACGAGAGCTGAATCAAGGGATCCAAGTGTCTGGGGAAGGCTTTGCTAACTAATGACGACGTGAAGTCACCCGAGCCCCGTTGGTCGGCGCTTAGGTTGACATTAGGCTTTTTTTTTAACCATCAGAGCTTCTAAGGCTTTTCTTTCGTGTGAATTCGCCGAATTATGAATTAATTATGTTTCTAGTTAAGCGCTGGTGGCCTTCATCAAATAAGTGAGCAAAACGAACAAATGATTCTCTAGGATGCACACACACATACAGAGAGAGAGAGAGAGAGATGGAGAGAGAGAGAGAGAGAGAGAGAGAGAGAGAGAGAGAGAGAGAGAGAGAGAGAGAGAGAGAGAGAGAGAGAGAGAGAGAGAGAGGAAGGGAGAGAGAGAGAGAGAAAGAGAAAGAGAGAGACAGAGAGACAGAGAGAGAGAGAGAGAGGAAGGGAGAGAGAGAGAGAGAGAGAGAGAATACCGAATCACCAGATGTATATATGTATATGTATATATGTGTGTGTATGTGTATGTGAGTGTGTGTATGAATATGCACATACACACAAGCACCATATTTATATACACATATATGTATATAAATGTATGGGCATATATGTATATGTATATATATATATAGATAGATAGATAGATAGATAGATAGATAGATAGATAGATAGATAGATGTATATACATGCATTATTAATAATGATAATTATTATAATAATGATGATAATACTAATACTAATGCTAAAAGTAATATGATTAAGAATGATAATGACTATAACAGCAAAACCAACTAGAAAAGTAACACGAATGGCAACAAATTCTAGGAAGCAAACAAAATTATGCTCATTAAATCAGCAGGCAATTACATCAAACAGATCTACCAGGAAACGTGGTCATTAATTTAGTCCTTATTTACCAACTTAGCTGTGCACAGACGTTGGCAACCTTTGATGCATCTAATGTATCGTTATGACACACCGTGACAATGTTACGTGACAAACATACTGTAGGAGATGACATAATTATCTACTGTGAATAATTATCTACTGTGAGTTGAATGATTCCCATCCTAAGCTTTTCAAACGTTATTATGAAGGATGACCCAGGAAATCGATACATTAATATGAAAAGATAAATCAACAAAATAAATAAACTTAAATATACTTTTGGTTTACAAATCTGGTAAAAGATAAGAGAAAAAAAAAATAATTAGATAAATAAACATATTTTTTTATTCTGTCATGGGCAAGGGTGTGTCGTCCTTGCTAATGATATAGCGTAGGTAAAACTATTTTGATACAGTTGTAAAAAGGTGAAACCAGAATCAAAATTATCTTCATATTTGATGAGCATCAGGAATGAAAGTTTTTATCAAATTATGTATATATATATATATATATATATATATATATATATATATATATATATATATATATATATAAACGCGTATATATACATATATGTATATATACATATGCATATATATGTATGCATATATATACATGCAAATACATTCATATATACTTATATAATTCATATAGAGACAGAAAGAGATTGCTGATTTTACATTCACAATATTTTTGCTGCTTAATTTCCTGTGTATATTTGTCTCGTTTCAGGAAAAAGTGCCACGGAAATGTGTTTTAAGGGAATAGATATGCTTCATCAACCATATCTAAATACAGGTAAATATGCAAATACAAGGAGAATATATCATTTCCATTTATTTCGAGATATGAATACAAATAAATAAGAAAAAAGGAAAAGAACTCCATCTAGTCTTCAGCCTCGAGAGCCTTGCGCTCGTCCTCGAGGCGGGCGAACTCGATCTGGTCGAGGACGAACTGGGGGATGGGGTGGGGGAAGGCGGGGGCCACGGGCAGGAGGGACGACTCGGGCTGGAAGCCGTTCTCGTCGGCCACGAACTTGACTTCGGCCAGAGAGCCGTCCTCCTGGGGGTAGCTGGAAGAACATTCGTCAAGCAAATTAGAATTTACAAGTATTTGGCACGTGTGGGTATTCACACTACACTTTAGATCAGTGTTGTCCAAACTGGGGTCCGCGTACCCCTGGGGTACGCAACATCACATGTTCTATGAATCATCTTGTTTTAAATTCGAATTTATTTCATGGTATATTTTTGCATTATCCTAATAAAAAGTGTATAGCTATGGTGGACGGAGGGGGGGGGGGGTACGTAACAGTACAAGAACGTAATAAAGGTTACAACAGGCGAAAATATTTGGACAACACTGCTTTAGATTACCGTTAGGAATAATAGTAAAATAGGATTCAGTGTTCTCTTACGCGAAGTATCCGACCATGTTGGCGCCGCCCTCTTCAGCCTCTTTGCCAGAGAACTGGAACACGATGCCGTTCTCGGCCTCGAAGTCGGAGCTGTGGGCGCCGCTCTCGTCGGGGTTCACTTGGCTGCTCCTCACGATGGCCACAGGAAGGTCCTCGGTGGGCAGTTTGGCGGCCATGGCCACAGACACGAGGGCGAGGAGGACGGCCTGAAACATCGTAGGAATTACAAACTGTTTCTTCATCCTTCATCCCTATTCCTGTTACACTTTCTTTATGTGACGGCCACTTACGGTCTTCATGATGAGAGGCTGTGAGGCGAGTGTGATGCTCAGCGGAGGACACTTGGCTATATATACGGGAGGAGAGAGGCGGGTCCGAGGTCAGCGTAGCCGCTCAGACGTTGTCCTAATACTATGGGTCGTAGCCTGTGTGACGTATGGTGTTTGGCGAATGGTGAATAATGGCGACACAACACACAAAATCGCACGCACACATAACACACACGCACATATGTGCACATTTATGTATTTATATGCGCATATTTGTATTTGTTTATATAGTATCTATTTGTAGATATAGATAATTGCATATATACTTGCATCAATATCTATTTCTATATGTTTTGCGTACTTAAGTTTCCAAACAGATTCTCGTGACTATTACAATGCAAATGTCAGTACCTTTCTTTACCTGCAAATTACCCGAAGCAAAGTTTCAGTGTTTAATATACAAATATATGATTCATCTTCGACTATTCAATTGATTCCGGAGAGCACCTCGAACTGAATGGCAATGCCATTTCGATATATTGTTTTCATTCTGGAAATGTGTTTAGTATGAAGAAATATATATTTTTTCAACGTTTTTGGAATTCATCTTGTCTCATTAATTGATGACACGAGGGGTATGTGTAGTATCCGAGAACGCACGTCGAGATAGTGTCCTAATAGGAAACCATTATATGAAAAACCATTAACAATATTAGCAGGCATAATGATAAACAGTGATTCTCAAGTGTATGTATTGCAAATACTAATTTGACACACTCCACTTACTACCTGTGCTCTTCATAATGAGCACCATTAATGTGCACTCGCTTGACACTTTGCCTGATCAATTTCCTTTGTAGATTTTTAATTTTAGGAGAAAAGGCAGTAGAAGAATTGTATCATCTATGCTGAAGTCATGTAAGCAAGTATGCAAAAAGAGGAGAAAAGGTAATTTTTGTTTATTTCGATTTATGAATAAAATAATAATAATAAGGATAATAAACATTTACAGGAAATGGATTCCGACCATCTACCTTTCCGGAAACGCACATCGACAAAATTTCATCATTTCTGCAAGGTTTGTACCGTTATATCACGTATTCATTTTTCAGTTCAATGGAGGATGAAAAGGATACAGTAAGAAATGGGTGTTTTCAGTCCTATGAGGAAGTGGTTTCATCAGAAAGGCATATTGATTGTTATTCATAATTTTCAGTTTTTCTATTGTTGCCATTATGACTGCTGTTGTGATTATTAATCAGTTCAAATACGACAAGTTATCATTTTAATAATTTCGATCATAATTCACACAATAATCATACTTCCTAATATGACATTTGTTATCAGTTAATGATACTAAATGATAAACGAAACTCGATAACGAATTATTTTTTACACCAAATACCTCGTGATATAACGGCTTCAGCTCATCGGGGTTGAGCCAGAGTGACCTTCATGGCAGATGATCACGCAGGAGATTGGAGGGCGGAAGCCAATGAAAGGTTTCCATGAAAGATGAAATGGTCATCGGGAATCAAAGGTTAAAGGTCAAACGCGAATCAAAATGATCTCCCTATTTGATGAGCATCAGGAATGACATCTCTATCAAAGTATCTACACATGTTTATACAAATATGTGTGTGCGTATAGAGATATTTGTATACATACATACATAAACACACACACACACACACACATATTTATATATATATATATATATATATATATATATATATATATATATATATATATATATATATATATATATATATATATATATATATATATATATATATATTCATATATATGACATGTAGATGTTATTGATCTCTTCAGCGAGTCAGCAAATGTACTGTAGCAATTAATAAACGATCTGAATCAAGATGAACAGGAAAAGACTAAGGCCATATTCACCAGTAGAGTTCAGCTCGAACAGATGCGTGTACAAAAGGAAGTACTAGAGGAGCTGGACGAATATATTTATATATGTGTGTGTGTGCGTGTGTGTGGTACATATATATGTGTGTGTGTGTGTGTGTTTATGGCAACTCATGCAGATAAGCACATTCAGTGGAGAGGAAATAAAGCAACGCATCAGTCGAGGCAGGAGAGCCTTCAGCACACACATACTAAGAGGTTCCTTGCCATTATGGTTAAAGATAAAAGACTAACCAATGCGTTCTCCCAGTAATGACAAATGGATCAGAAACAGACTACGAACAAATTACTGGAGAGGAAACAGGTAAGTGCCCAGAGAGGAACGGAGAGGTTGATCCCGGGAATCAGCCGAAGAGATCGGACGAGGGCGACGTGGATCAGGGAACAGACCAAGATGGAAGGAATACTTGGCAGCAATAAAAAGAAATTGCAGCGGACACGTCATATATCGGGGAGACAGGACGACAGATGGACAAAAATGTAATATATTGGGATATAAATAACATCATAAGGCCAAGGGCCAGATCAATAACAAGATGTGACGAAATAACGAAATTAGGGGGTCAAGACGAGAAATAATAAAAGCAAGAATATATAGATAGATATTGCTGAGATTATGTTTGCTTGATATTTGTAGTTTAACTTCCCGTGTACATTTGTGACTAAGAAAAGTATTTTTAAAGCAATATATTTCATCAGCCATATCGAAATGCAGGTAAGAATGCAGATACAAGTAGAATGTATCATTTTCATTTATTTCGAGATATGAATACAAATAAATAAGAAAAAAGGAAAAGAACTCCATCTAGTCTTCAGCCTCGAGAGCCTTGCGCTCGTCCTCGAGGCGGGCGAACTCGATCTGGTCGAGGACGAACTGGGGGATGGGGTGGGGGAAGGCGGGGGCCACGGGCAGGAGGGAGGACTCGGGCTGGAAGCCGTTCTCGTCGGCCACGAACTTGACTTCGGCCAGAGAGCCGTCCTCCTGGGGGTAGCTGGAAGAACATTCGTCAAGCATATTAGAATTTACAGGTATTTGGCACGTGTGGGTATTCGCACTACACTTTAGATCAGTGTTGTTTAAACTGGGGTCCGCGTACCCCTGGGGTCACGCAACATAGATCATAAGGGTAAGTGAACAAACAAGGAACGCACACACACAAACAACAGGACCATCACATGTTCTATGTATCATATTTTTTATTCGTGTTTTAAATTCGAATTTATTGACCGACACGCCTTCAATGCAGTCTTTTAATAGTTATTTTTGCATTATCCTAAATTAAAGTTTGTTTAGCTATGGTGGACGGGGGGCGGGGAGGGTACGTAACAGTACAAGAAGGTAATAAAGGGCACAATAGGCGAAAATGTTTGGACAAGATTACCGTTAGGAATAATAGTAAAATAGGATTCAATGTTCTCTTACGCGAAGTATCCGACCATGTTGGCGCCGCCCTCTTCAGCCTCTTTGCCAGAGAACTGGAACACGATGCCGTTCTCGGCCTCGAAGTCGGAGCTGTGGGCGCCGCTCTCGTCGGGGTTCACTTGGCTGCTCCTCACGATGGCCACAGGAAGGTCCTCGGTGGGCAGTTTGGCGGCCATGGCCACAGACACGAGGGCGAGGAGGACGGCCTGAAACATCGTATGAATTACAAACTCTTTCTTCATCCTTCATCCCTATTCCTGTTACACTTTCTTTATGTGACGGCCACTTACGGTCTTCATGATGAGAGGCTGTGAGGCGAGTGTGATGCTCAGCGGAGGACACTTGGCTATATATACGGGAGGAGAGAGGCGGGTCCGAGGTCAGCGTAGCCGCTCAGACGTTGTCCTAATACTATGGGTCGTAGCCTGTGTGACGTATGGTGTTTGGCGAATGGTGAATAATGGCGACACAACACACAAAATCGCACGCACACATAACACACACGCACATATGTGCACATATATGTATATATATTTATGTATCTATATGCGCATATTTGTATTTGTTTATACAGTATCTATTTATAGATATAGATAATTGCATATATACTTGCATCAATATCTATATCTATATTTTTGCGTATTTAAGTTTCCAAACAGATATCGTGACTATTACAATGCAAATGTCAGTACCTTTCTTTACCTGCAAATTACCCGAAGCAAAGATTCAGTGTTTAATCTACAAATATATGATTCAATTGATTCCGGAAAGCACCTCGAACTGAATGGCAATGCCATTTCGATATATTGTTTTCATTCTGGAAATGTGTTTAGTATGAAGAAATATATATCTTTTCAACGTTTTTGGAATTCATCTTGTCTCATTAATTGATGACACGAGGGGTATGTGTAGTATCCGAGAACGCACGTCGAGAAAGTGTCCTAATAGGAAACCATTATATGGAAAACCATTAACAATATTAGCAGGCATAATGATAAACAGTGATTCTCACGTGTATGTATTGCAAATACTAATTTGACAAACTCCGCTTACTACCTGTACTCTTCAAAATGAGCACCATTAATGTGCACTCGCTTGACACTTTGCCTGATCAATTTCCTTTGTAGATTTTTAATTTTAGAAGAAAAGGCAGTAGAAGAATTGTATCATCTATGCTGAAGTCCTGTAAGCAAGTATGCAAAAAAAGGAGAAAAGGTCATTTTCGTTTATTTCGATCTATGAATAAAATAATAATAATAAACATTTACAGGTAATGGATTCCGACTATTTACCTTTCCGGAAACGCACATCGACAAAATGTCATCATTTCTGCAAGGTTTGTACCGTTATATCACGTATTCATTTTTCAGTTCAATGGAGGATGAAAAGGATACAGTAAGAAATGGGTGTTTTTAGTCCTATGAGGAAGTGGTTTCATCAGAAAGGGATATTAATTGTTATTCATAATTTTCAGTTGTTCTATTGTTGCCGTTTTGACTGCTGTTGTGATTATTAATCAGTTCAAATACGACAGGTTATCATTTTAATAATTTCGATCATAATTCACACAATAATCATACTTCCTAATATGACATTTGTTATCAATTAATGATAATAAATGATAAACGAAACTCGATAATGAATTATTTTTTACACCAAATACCTCGTGATATAACGGCTTCAGGTCATCGGGGTTGAGCCAGAGTGACCTTCATGGCAGATGATCACGCAGGAGATTGGAGGGCGGAAGCCAATGAAAGGTTTCCATGAAAGATGAAATGGTCATCGGGAATCAAAGGTTAAAGGTCAAACGCGAATCAAAATGATCTCCATATTTGATGAGCTTCAGGAATGACATCTCTATCAAAGTATCTACACATGTTTATGCAAATATGTGTGTGCGTATAGAGATATTTGTATACATACATACATACATACATATATATATATATATATATATATATATATATATATATATATATATTTGACATGTAGACGTTATTGATCTCTTCAGCGAGTCAGCAAATGAACTGTAGCAATTGATAAACGATTTGAATCAAAATGAACAGGAAAAAGACTTAAGTCATGTTCAACAGTAGAGTTCAGTTCGAACAGATGCGTGTACAAAAGGAAGTGCTGGAGGTGCTGGACGAATATATATGTGTATATATATATATATATATATATATATATATATATATATATATATATATATGTGTGTGTGTGTGTGTGTGTGTGTGTGTGTGTGTGTGTGTGTGTGTGTGTGTGTGTGGTACATACATATGTGTGTGTGTGTGTTTATGGCAACTCATGCGGATAAGCACATTCAGTGGAGAGGAAATAAAGCAACGCATCAGTCGAGGCAGGAGAGCCTTCAGCACACACATACTAAGAGGTTCCTTGCCATTATGGTTAAAGATAAAAGACCTTAACCAATGCGTTCTCCCAGTAATGACAAATGGATCAGAAACATAGACCACGAACAAATTACTGGAGAGGAAACAGGTAAGTGCCCAGAGAGGAACGGAGAGGTTGATCCCGGGAATCAGCCGGAGAGATCGGACGAGGGCGACGTGGATCAGGGAACAGACCAAGATGGAAGGAATACTTGGCAGCAATAAAAAGAAATTGCAGCGGACACGTCATATATCGGGGAGACAGGACGACAGATGGAAAAAAATGTAATATATTGGGATATAAATAACATCATAAGGCCAAGGGCCAGATCAATAACAAGATGTGACGAAATAACGAAATTAGGGGGTCAAGACGAGGAACAATAGAGGCAAGAATATATATATATATATATATATATATATATATATATATATATATATATATATATATATATATATATATTGCTGAGATTATGTTTGATATTTGTAGTTTAATTCCCCGTGTACATTTGTGACTAAGAAAAGTATTTCTAAAGCAATAAATAACCTTCATCAGCCATATCGAAATACAGGTAAATATGCAAATACAAGGAGAACGTATCATTTTTATTTATTTCGAGATATGAATACAAATAAATAAGAAAAAAGGAAAAGAACTCCATCTAGTCTTCAGCCTCGAGAGCCTTGCGCTCGTCCTCGAGGCGGGCGAACTCGATCTGGTCGAGGACGAACTGGGGGATGGGGTGGGGGAAGGCGGGGGCCACGGGCAGGAGGGACGACTCGGGCTGGAAGCCGTTCTCGTCGGCCACGAACTTGACTTCGGCCAGAGAGCCGTCCTCCTGGGGGTAGCTGGAAGAACATTCGTCAAGCAAATTAGAATTTACAGGTATTTGGCACGTGTGGGTATTCACACTACACTTTAGATCAGTGTTGTCCAAACTGGGGTCCGCGTACCCCTGGGGGTACGCAACATAGATCATAAGGGTACGTGAACAAACAAGGAACACACACACAAACAAACTGAAACATCACATGCTCTATGAATCATTTTTGTTATTCATGTTTTAAATTCGAATTTATTGACCAACACTCCTTCAATAGTTCAATAGTCTTTTCATAGTTCGTATATTTTTTGCATTATCCTAAGATAAAACTGTTTAGCTATGTTGGACGGGAGGGGGGGGGGACGTA
Source organism: Penaeus vannamei (assembly GCF_042767895.1). Taxonomy (NCBI): domain Eukaryota; kingdom Metazoa; phylum Arthropoda; class Malacostraca; order Decapoda; family Penaeidae; genus Penaeus; species Penaeus vannamei. The sequence goes on from NC_091550.1 coordinate 517,024, forward strand.
ATAGTACAAGAACGTAATAAAGGTTACAACAGGCGAAAATGTTTGGACAAGATTACCGTTAGGAATAATAGTAAAATGTGATTCAATGTTCTCTTACGCGAAGTATCCGACCATGTTGGCGCCGCCCTCTTCAGCCTCTTTGCCAGAGAACTGGAACACGATGCCGTTCTCGGCCTCGAAGTCGGAGCTGTGGGCGCCGCTCTCGTCGGGGTTCACTTGGCTGCTCCTCACGATGGCCACGGGAAGGTCCGCGGTGGGCAGTTTGGCGGCCATGGCCACAGACACGAGGGCGAGGAGGACGGCCTGAAACATCGTATGAATTACAAACTGTTTCTTCATCCTTCATCCCTATTCCTGTTACACTTTGTTTATGTGACGGCCACTTACGGTCTTCATGATGAGAGGCTGTGAGGCGAGTGTGATGCTCAGCGGAGGACACTTGGCTATATATACGGGAGGAGAGAGGCGGGTCCGAGGTCAGCGTAGCCGCTCAGACGTTGTCCTAATACTATGGGTCGTAGCCTGTGTGACGTATGGTGTTTGGCGAATGGTGAATAATGGCGACACAACACAAAATCGCACGCACACATAACACACACGCACATATGCGCACATTTATGTATATGCATTTATGTATTTATATGCGCATATTTGTATTTGTTTATACAGTATCTATTTGTAGATATAGATAATTGCATATATACTTGCATCAATATCTATATCTATATGTTTTGCGTATTTAAGTTTCCAAACAGATATCGTGACTATTACAATGCAAATGTCAGTACCTTTCTTTACCTGCAAATTACCCGAAGCAACGTTTCAGTGTTTAATCTACAAATATATGATTCATCTTCGACTATTAAATTGCTTCCGGAGAGCACCTCGAACTGAATGGCAATGCCATTTCGATATATTGTTTTCATTCTGGAAATGTGTTTAGTATGAAGAAATATATATCTTTTCAACGTTTTTGGAATTCATCTTGTCTCATTAATTGATGACACGAGGGGTATGTGTAGTATCCGAGAACGCACGTCGAGAAAGTGTCCTAATAGGAAACCATTATATGGAAAACCATTAACAATATTAGCAGGCATAATGATAAACAGTGATTCTCAAGTGTATGTATTGCAAATGCTAATTTGACACACTCCACTTACTACCTGTGCTCTTCAAAATGAGCACCATTAAGGTGCACTCGCTTGACACTTTGCCTGATCAATTTCCTTTGTAGATTTTTAATTTTAGGAGAAAAGGCAGTAGAAGAATTGTATCATCTATGCTGAAGTCCTGTAAGCAAGAATGCAAAAAGAGGAGAAAAGGTCATTTTCGTTTATTTCGATCTTTGAATAAAATGATAATAATAAGGATAATAAACGTTTATAGCAAATGGATTCCGACCATCTACTTTTTCGGAAACGCACATCGACAAAATGTCATCATTTCTGCAATGTTTGTACCGTTATATCACAGTTCCATTTTTCAGTTCAATGGAGGATGAAAAGGATACAGTAAGAAATGGGTGTTTTCAGTCCTATGAGGAAGTGGTTTCATCAGAAAGGAATATTGATTGTTATACATAATTTTCAGTTTTTCTATTGTTGCCATTATGACTGCTGTTGTGATTATTAATCATTTCAAATACAAGTTATCATTTTAATAATTTTGATCATAATTCACACAATAATCATACTTCCTAATATGACATTTGTTATCAATTAATGATACTAAATGATAAACGAAACTCGATAACGAATTATTTTTTACACCAAATACCTCGTGATATAACGGCTTCAGCTCATCGGGGTTGAGCCAGAGTGACCTTCATGGCAGATGATCACGCAGGAGATTGGAGGGCGGAAGCCAATGAAAGGTTTCCATGAAAGATGAAATGGTCATCGGGAATCAAAGGTTAAAGGTCAAACGCGAATCAAAATGATCTCCCTATTTGATGAGCATCAGGAATGACATCTCCATCAAAGTATCTACACATGTTTATACAAATATGTGTGTGCGTACAGAGATATTTGTATACATACATACATACATACATACATATATATATATATATATATATATATATATATATATATATATATTCATATATATGACATGTAGATGTTATTGATCTCTTCAGTGAGTCAGCAAATGAACTGTAGCAATTGATAAACGATTTGAATCAAAATGAACAGGAAAAAGACTTAATTAAGTCATGTTCAACAGTAGAGTTTAGTTCGAACAGATGCGTGTACAAAAGGAAGTGCTAGAGGCGCTGGACGAATATATTTATATATGTGTGCGTGTGCGTGTGTGTGGTACATATATATGTTTGTGTGGTATATATATGTGTGTGTGTGTGTGTGTGTGTGTGTTTATGGCAACTCATGCAGATAAGCACATTCAGTGGAGAGGAAATAAAGCAACGCATCAGTCGAGGCAGGAGAGCCTTCAGCACACACATACTAAGAGGTTCCTTGCCATTATGTTTAAAGATAAAAGACCTTAACCAATGCGTTCTCCCAGTAATGACAAATGGATCAGAAACGTAGACTACGAACAAATTACTGGAGAGGAAACAGGTAAGTGCCCAGAGAGGAACGGAGAGGTTGATCCCGGGAATCAGCCGGAGAGATCGGACGAGGGCGACGTGGATCAGGGAACAGACCAAGATGGAAGGAATACTTGGCAGCAATAAAAAGAAATTGCAGCGCGCACGTCATATATCCAGGAGACAGGACGACAGATGGACAAAAATGTAATATGTTGGGATATAAATAACATCATAAGGCCAAGGGCCAGATCAATAACAAGATGTGACGAAATAACGAAATTAGGGGGTCCAGACGAGGAACAATAGAGGCAAGAATATATATATATATATATATATATATATATATATATATATATATATATATATATTACTGAGATCACCTTTGTTTGAAATTTCTATTTTTTCCCCGTGTACATTTGTGACTAAGAAAAGTATTTTTAAAGCAATAAATAAGCTTCATCAGCCATATCGAAATGCAGGTAAGAATGCAGATACAAGGAGAATGTATCATTTTCATTTATTTCGAGATATGAATACAAATAAATAAGAAAAAAGGAAAAGAACTTCATCTAGTCTTCAGCCTCGAGAGCCTTGCGCTCGTCCTCGAGGCGGGCGAACTCGATCTGGTCGAGGACGAACTGGGGGATGGGGTGGGGGAAGGCGGGGGCCACGGGCAGGAGGGACGACTCGGGCTGGAAGCCGTTCTCGTCGGCCACGAACTTGACTTCGGCCAGAGAGCCGTCCTCCTGGGGGTACCTGGGAAAGGGTTGGCCATACAGATTAGGATTTTACATTAACCAGGAGCATGGGATGAAATGCAACACCTTTTGAGATCATATGGTTGAATACAATGTACTTTTCGATGTCAAAAACGTAAAATTCAAGTAACAAAAATCAAATGTTCTCTTACGCGAAGTATCCGACCATGTTGGCGCCGCCCTCTTCAGCCTCTTTGCCAGAGAACTGGAACACGATGCCGTTCTCGGCCTCGAAGTCGGAGCTGTGGG
>NC_091550.1:525584-540584 GCF_042767895.1 Penaeus vannamei
GCGGAGGACACTTGGCTATATATACGGGAGGAGAGAGGCGGGTCCGAGGTCAGCGTAGCCGCTCAGACGTTGTCCTAATACTATGGGTCGTAGCTTGTGTGACGTAACATATAAATATGTATCTGTATGGGTGTTTGTGTATATACAGTTAAACAGATGAATAGATCCATGTTTATGTACCGTATATCTTTATTTATATCTAGATGTGTCACACTTAGCCACTACCTTGAAGGCCAGTAAAAAGGTATACTTGGATTCCCAGGATTACGCTATTAAAAACTTTGATATTGCGTTCGTGTACGCAGTTCATTGCTAGCAGTGATGATTCAAAATATATTATTGCCACCATGAAATAGAATCAATACATGTAAATTTTCAACTTATTAATAACCAACCTTCTTTCAGTTTGATTCTCGGGCCATGACCTCGACTCCGCTCGTCTCTACGAACGGCATATCTCTACACATGCTGATATAACACTCATGGAGCGAATTCTTTCCTTTCCACTCTACTGTTCATGCTCCGATCATGCTTTGACTATCGTTCATGGTACATGTGCCGATTATTCCTTGTCGTTTTTCTTTCCTTTCTTTTCTTATTTTCCTTTTTTATGTTATTCTAAACTGTTACCACATATTTCCGATCAAAGGCCAAGCAACCCTGTCCCACTACACTTTCCTTTCATGCAGAATCACTTGCATTGGCTAAGCGTTATGCGCTCACCACAAACATGAGCCACTCGAAGCCTCAAATGTTTTAAGACTTAAAGATCATAAATATAACAGAATGCAAATGTCAGTACTTCCCGCTTACTCGTTAATTAGTCGAAGCGAATATTAAGTGTTTAATTCACAAACATAAATTCTCATCGATTCATGAAATTCTGGAAAGCACTCTTGACTTAATATTTCATTGGTAAAGTTACTTCGAAATCTCGTTTTTATTCTGGAATAGTGTTCAATATGTTTTGTTTTTTCTTTCTTTCTTTCTTTCTTTCTTTCTTTCTTTCTTTCTTTCTTTCTTTCTTTCTTTCTTTCCTTTTCTTTCTTTCTTTCTTTCGTTCTTTCCTTTTCTTTTTCTTTCTTTCCTTTTTTCTTTTTCTTTCGTTCATTCTTTTTCTTTCTTTCTTTCTTTCTTTCTCTGTTTTCTTCTCTCTCTTTCTTTCTTTCTTTCTTTCTCTCTTTCTTTCTTTCTTTCTTTCTTTCTTTCTTTCTTTCTTTCTCTCTTTCTTTCTTTCTTTCCTTTTCTTTTTCTTTCTTTCTTCTTTTTTCTTTGTTTCATTTATTGCCGAGGGTACGAGGACTACCTGTCTTTAATGTTAAGGAAAGGACGTCTAGAGTATATTTCATAATAAAGGATATAGAACTAATGATAATAACAATAGCTGGCATAACTATGAGTAGTTTTTCAGATGTGTAGATGTAGTTGAATAAACTAGACGCCTCTCTTACTACTTGTGCACAATTATAACGAATATCATTATCTATGCTGCGTTTGCTTGATATTTCCCGCTTAATTAACTTTGTCGAGGAAAAAGGCAGCGGAGGAATTGTATCATTATGCAATGGTAAAGAGTAAAGGTCATTTTCGTTTATTTCGATATGAGAGTATATGTATATGCATACACACACACACACATACATATATATATACATACATACACACGCTCACACGCATATATATATATATATATATATATATATATATATATATATATATATATATATATATATATATATATATTATACCTAAACACACGTTTATATATATCTGCGTGTCTATATATATAAAGTAATCGGATTCCGACGATCCGCTCGTCCTGAAACGCACGTCGACATATTATTACTTTTCCTGGTATGTTCAAATTATATTAGTTTATTTATTCAATGGTTGATAAAAGCATGCAATCTGCTTTTCTTCCTTTTTTTCTTTTGATGATGTGAAAATGTCGGCATGGAATATCGGTTGTATGATTATTGCTGTTTCTTTATTATCATTATTTTTATTATTATTATTATTATTATTATTATTATTATTATTATTATTATTATCATTATTATTATTATCATTACTCTTATTATTTTTATTATTATTATTATTATTATTATTATTATTATTATTATTATTATTATTATTATTATTATTATTATTATTATTATTATTATTATAATTGGTGTTATCATTATCTATTTCAAATGATAATTTATCAACATAATGATTTTAATTATAATTCACACAATAGTCATACTCGACATAATTTGTCATTGTAATACTAACATTAGTTTTCCTCAATATATGATTGCTGATAAACGCAACCCGAGTAACGTGTGGTTAAACTGAAGTAAAACACGATAATTAGCAATAAGCTTTTCAACAGCCAACTACCTTGGGATGTAATCGGCTTCAGCCCTTCAGAGTTCAGCCTATAAATAGCTGATGATCAAGCTTGTCTGGAGGAAGGAAGCCAATAAAAGGTTTCCATGAAAGATAAAAAGGTCAACGGGACTCAAAGGTGAAAGGTCAAACGAGAATCAGAATTATCTCCTTATTTGATGATGAAGTAAAGGAATTTTTTTCATCAAATTATGTATATGTATGTTTATACGTAGACAGAGAGATATTGCCGATTTTGCTTTCACTTGACATTTTTGTTTTGTTTAATTTCCTAAATATATATATTCTAGGAAAAAGTGCCACGGAAATGTTTTGACAATATATGTTTCATGAAGCCTATCTAAATGCAGGTAAAAATGGAGATACAAGGAGAATGTATCTTTTTTATTTATTTCGAGATATGAATACAAATAAATAAGAAAAAGGAAGAGAACTCCATCTAGTCTTCAGCCTCGAGAGCCTTGCGCTCGTCCTCGAGGCGGGCGAACTCGATCTGGTCGAGGACGAACTGGGGGATGGGGTGGGGGAAGGCGGGGGCCACGGGCAGGAGGGAGGACTCGGGCTGGAAGCCGTTCTCGTCGGCCACGAACTTGACTTCGGCCAGAGAGCCGTCCTCCTGGGGGTACCTGGGAAAGGGTTGGCCATACAGATTAGGATTTTACATTAACCAGGAGCATGGGATGAAATGCAACACCTTTTGAGATCATATGGTCGAATACAATACTTTTCAATGTCAAAAACGTAAAATTCAAGTAACAAAAATCAAATGTTCTCTTACGCGAAATATCCGACCATGTTGGCGCCGCCCTCTTCAGCCTCTTTGCCAGAGAACTGGAACACGATGCCGTTCTCGGCCTCGAAGTCGGAGCTGTGGGCGCCGCTCTCGTCGGGGTTCACTTGGCTGCTCCTCACGATGGCCACAGGAAGGTCCTCGGTGGGCAGTTTGGCGGCCATGGCCACAGACACGAGGGCGAGGAGGACGGCCTGAAACATCGTATGAATTACAAACTGTTTCTTCATCCTTCATCCCTATTCCTGTTACACTTTGTTTATGTGACGGCCACTTACGGTCTTCATGATGAGAGGCTGTGAGGCGAGTGTGATGCTCAGCGGAGGACACTTGGCTATATATACGGGAGGAGAGAGGCGGGTCCGAGGTCAGCGTAGCCGCTCAGACGTTGTCCTAATACTATGGGTCGTAGCCTGTGTGACGTATGGTGTTTGGCGAATGGTGAATAATGGCGACACAACACAAAATCGCACGCACACATAACACACACGCACATATGTGCACATTTATGTATATGTATTTATGTATTTATATGCGCATATTTGTATTTGTTTATACAGTATCTATTTGTAGATATAGATAATTGCATATATACTTGCATCAATATCTATATCTATATGTTTTGCGTATTTAAGTTTCCAAACAGATATCGTGACTATTACAATGCAAATGTCAGTACCTTTCTTTATCTGCAAATTACCCGAAGCAAAGTTTCAGTGTTCAGTCTACAAATATTTTATTCATCTTCGACAATTCAATTGATTCCGGAAAGCACCTCGAACTGAATGGCAATGCCATTTCGATATATTGTTTTCATTCTGGAAATGTGTTTAGTATGAAGAAATATATATATTTTCAACGTTTTTGGAATTAATCTTATTTCGTTAATTGATGACACGAGGGGTATGTGTAGTATCCGAGAACGCACGTCGAGAAAGTGTCCTGATAGGAAACCATTATATGGAAAACCATTAACAATATTAGCAGGCATAATTGATAAACAGAGTGATTCTTAAGTGTATGTATTGCAAATGCTAATTTGACACACTCCACTTACTACCTGTGCTCTTCAAAATGAGCACCATTAATGTGCACTCGCTTGACACTTTGCCTGATCAATTTCCTTTGTACATTTTTAATTTTAGGAGAAAAGGCAGTAGAAGAATTGTATCATCTATGCTGAAGTCCTGTAAGCAAGTATGCAAAAAGAAGAGAAAAGGTCATTTTCGTTTATTTCGATCTATGAATAAAATGATAATAATAAGGATAATAAACATTTACAGGAAACGGATTCCGACCATCTACTTTTCCGGAAACGCACATCGACAAAATGTCATCATTTCTGCAAGGTTTGTACCGTTATATCACAATTCCATTTTTCAGTTCAATGGAGGATGAAAAGGATACAGTAAGAAATGGGTGTTTTCAGTCCTATGAGGAAGTGGTTTCATCAGAAAGGAATATTGATTGTTACTCATAATTTTCAGTTGTTCTATTGTTGCCATTATGACTGCTGTTGTGATTATTAATCAGTTCAAATACGTTATCATTTTAATAATTTCGATCATAATTCACACAATAATCATACCTCCTAATATGACATTTGTTATCAATTAATGATACCAAATGGTATACGAAACTCGATAAGTAATTATTTTTTACACCAAATACCTCGTGATATAACGGCTTCAGCTCATCGGGGTTGAGCCAGAGTGACCTTCATGGCAGATGATCACGCAGGAGATTGGAGGACGGAAGCCAATGAAAGGTTTCCATGAAAGATGAAATGGTCATCGGGAATCAAAGGTTAAAGGTCAAACGCGAATCAAAATGATCTCCATATTTGATGAGCTTCAGGAATGACATCTCTATCAAAGTATCTACACATGTTTATACAAATATGTGTGTGCGTATAGAGATATTTGTATACATACATACATACATACATACATATATATATATATATATATATATATATATATATATATATATATATATTCATATATATGACATGTAGATGTCATTGATCTCTTCAGCGAGGCAGCAATTGATAAACGATTTGAATCAAAATGAACAGGAAAAAGACTTAATTAAGTCATGTTCAACAGTAGAGTTTAGTTCGAACAGATGCGTTTACAAAAGGAAGTGCTAGAGGCGCTGGACGAATATATTTATATATGTGTGCGTGTGCGTGTGTGTGGTACATATATATGTGTGTGTGGTATATATGTGTGTGTGTGTGTGTGTGTGTGTGTGTGTTTGTGTTTATGGCAACTCATGCAGATAAGCACATTCAGTGGAGAGGAAATAAAGCAACGCATCAGTCGAGGCAGGAGAGCCTTCAGCACACACATACTAAGAGGTTCCTTGCCATTATGGTTAAAGATAAAAGACCTTAACCAATGCGTTCTCCCAGTAATGACAAATGGATCAGAAACATAGACTACGAACAAATTACTGGAGAGGAAACAGGTAAGTGCCCAGAGAGGAACGGAGAGGTTGATCCCGGGAATCAGCCGAAGAGATCGGGCGAGGGCGACGTGGATCAGGGAACAGACCAAGATGGAAGGAATACTTGGCAGCAATAAAAAGAAATTGCAGCGGACACGTCATATATCCAGGAGACAGGACGAGAGATGGACAAAAATGTAATATATTGGGATATAAATAACATCATAAGGCCAAGGGCCAGATCAATAACAAGATGTGACGAAATAACATTAGGGGGTCAAGACGAGAAACAATAGAGGCAAAAATATATATATATATATATATATATATATATATATATATATAAATATATATAAATATATATATATATATATATATATATATATATATATATATATATATTGCTGAGATTATGTTTGTTTGATATTTGTAGTTTAATTCCCCGTGTACATTTGTGACTAAGAAAAGTATTTTTAAAGCAATAAATAAGCTTCCTCAGCCATATCGAAATGCAGGTAAAAATGGATATACAAGGAGAACGTATCATTTTTATTTATTTCGAGATATGAATATAAATAAATAAGAAAAAAGGAAAAGAACTCCATCTAGTCTTCAGCCTCGAGAGCCTTGCGCTCGTCCTCGAGGCGGGCGAACTCGATCTGGTCGAGGACGAACTGGGGGATGGGGTGGGGGAAGGCGGGGGCCACGGGCAGGAGGGACGACTCGGGCTGGAAGCCGTTCTCGTCGGCCACGAACTTGACTTCGGCCAGAGAGCCGTCCTCCTGGGGGTAGCTGGAAGAATATTCGTCAAGCAAATTAGAATTTACAAGTATTTGGCACGTGTGGGTATTCGCACTACACTTTAGATCAGTGTTGTCCAAACTGGGGTCCCCGTACCCCTGGGGGTATGCAACATAGATCATAAGGGTACGTGAACAAACAAGGAACACACACACAAACAAACAGAAACATCACATGCTCTATGAATCATCTTTGTTATTCGTGTTTTAAATTCGAATTTATTGACCAACACTCCTTCAATAGTTCAATAGTCTTTTCATAGTTAGTATATTTTTTGCATTATCCTAAGATAAAACTGTTTAGCTATATTGGACGGGAGGGGGGGGTACGTAACAGTACAAGAATGTAATAAAGGTTACAACAGTCGAATATGTTTGGACAATACTGCTTTAGATTGCCGTTAGGAATAATAGTAAAATGTGATTCAATGTTCTCTTACGCGAAGTATCCGACCATGTTGGCGCCGCCCTCTTCAGCCTCTTTGCCAGAGAACTGGAACACGATGCCGTTCTCGGCCTCGAAGTCGGAGCTGTGGGCGCCGCTCTCGTCGGGGTTCACTTGGCTGTTCCTCACGATGGCCACAGGAAGGTCCTCGGTGGGCAGTTTGGCGGCCATGGCCACAGACACGAGGGCGAGGAGGACGGCCTGAAACATCGTATGAATTACAAACTATTTCTTCATCCTTCATCCCTATTCCTGTTACACTTTCTTTATGTGACGGTCACTTACGGTCTTCATGATGAGAGGCTGTGAGGCGAGTGTGATGCTCAGCGGAGGACACTTGGCTATATATACGGGAGGAGAGAGGCGGGTCCGAGGTCAGCGTAGCCGCTCAGACGTTGTCCTAATACTATGGGTCGTAGTCTGTGTGACGTATGGTATTTGGCGAATGGTCAATAATGGCGACACAACACACAAAATCCCACGCACACATAACACACACGCACATATGCGCACATTTATGTATATATATTTATGTCTTTATATGCGCATATTTTTATTTGTTTATACAGTATCTATTTGTAGATATAGATAATTGCATATATACTTGCATCAATATCTATATCTATATTTTTGCGTATTTGTTTCCAAACAGATATCGTGACTATTACAATGCAAATGTCAGTACCTTTCTTTACCTGCAAATTACCCGAAGCAAAGTTTCAGTGTTTAATCTACAAATATCTGATTCATCTTCGACTATTCAATTGATTCCGGAAAGCACCTCGAACTGAATGGCAATGCCATTTCGATATATTGTTTTCATTCTGGAAATGTGTTTAGTATGAAGAAATATATATCTTTTCAACGTTTTTGGAATTCATCTTGTCTCATTAATTGATGACACGAGGGGTATGTGTAGTATCCGTGAATGCACGTCGAGAAAGTGTCCTAATAGGAAACCATTATATGGAAAACCATTAATAATACTAGCAGCCATAATCATAAATAGAGTGATTCTCACGTTTATGTATTGCAAATACTAATTTGACACACTCCGCTTACTACCTGTACTCTTCAAAATGAGCACCATTAATGTGCACTCGCTTGACACTTTGCCTGATCAATTTCCTTTGTAGATTTTTAATTTTAGAAGAAAAGGCAGTAGAAGAAATGTATCATCTTTGCTGAAGTCCTGTAAGTAAGTATGCAAAAAGAGGAGAAAAGGTCATTTTCGTTTATTTCGATCTATGAATAAAATAATAATAATAAGGATAATAAACATTTACAGGAAATGGATTCCGACCATCTACTTTTTCGGAAACGCACATCGACAAAATGTCATCATTTCTGCAAGGTTTGTACCGTTATATCACAGTTCCATTTTTCAGTTCAATGGAGGATGAAAAGGATACAGTAAGAAATGGGTGTTTTCAGTCCTATGAGGAAGTGGTTTCATCAGAAAGGCATATTGATTGTTATTCATAATTTTCATTTTTTTCTATTGTTGCCGTTTTGATTACTGTTGTGATTATTAATCAGTTCAAATACGACAGGTTATCATTTTAATAATTTCGATCATAATTCACACAATAATCATACTTCCTAATATGGTTTGTAACTGAAGCACTGACATTTGTTATCAATTAATGATCCTAAATGATAAACGAAACTCGATAATGAATTATTTTTTACACCAAATACCTCGTGATATAACGGCTTCAGCTCATCGGGGTTGAGCCAGAGTGACCTTCATGGCAGATGATCACGCAGGAGATTGGAGGACGGAAGCCAATGAAAGGTTTCCATGAAAGATGAAATGGTCATCGGGAATCAAAGGTTAAAGGTCAAACGCGAATCAAAATGATCTCCATATTTGATGAGCATCAGGAATGACATCTCTATCAAAGTATCTACACATGTTTATACAAATATGAGTGTGCGTATAGAGATATTTGTATACATACATACATAAACAGACACACACACACACACACACACACACACACACACACACACACACATATATATATATATATATATATATATATATATATATATATATATATATATATTCATATATATGACATGTAGATGTTATTGATCTCTTCAGCGAGTCAGCAAATGAACTGTAGCAATTAATAAACGATCTGAATCAAAATGAACAGGAAAAAGACCTAAGTCATGTTCAACAGTAAAATTCAGTTCGAACAGATACGTGTAAAAAAGGAAGTGCTAGAGGCGCTGAACGAATATATTTATATAAGTGTGTGTGTGGTACATATATATGTGTGTATGTGTGTGTGTTTATGGCAACTCATGCAGATAAGCACATTCAGTGGAGAGGAAATAAAGCAACGCATCAGTCGAGGCAGGAGAGCCTTCAGCACACACATACTAAGAGGTTCCTTGCCATTATGTTTAAAGATAAAAGACCTTAACCAATGCGTTCTCCCAGTAATGACAAATGGATCAGAAACGTAGACTACGAACGAATTACTGGAGAGGAAACTGGTAAGTGCCCAGAGAGGAACGGAGAGGTTGATCCCGGGAATCAGCCGAAGAGATCGGGCGAGGGCGACGTGGATCAGGGAACAGACCAAGATGGAAGGAATACTTGGCAGCAATAAAAAGAAATTCCAGCGGACACGTCATATATCCAGGAGACAGGACGACAGATGGACAAAAATGTAATATATTGGGATATAAATAACATCATAAGGCCAAGGGCCAGATCAATAACAAGATGTGACGAAATAACGAAATTAGGGGGTCAAGACGAGGAACAATAGAGGCAAGAATATATATATATATATATATATATATATATATATATATATATATATATATATATATATATATATATTTATATATATATATATATATATTTATATATATATATATATATATATATATATATATATATATATATATATCGAAATGCAGGTAAGAATGCAGATACAAGGAGAATGTATCATTTTTATTTATTTCGAGATATGAATACAAATAAATAAGAAAAAGGGAAAAGAACTCCATCTAGTCTTCAGCCTCGAGAGCCTTGCGCTCGTCCTCGAGGCGGGCGAACTCGATCTGGTCGAGGACGAACTGGGGGATGGGGTGGGGAAAGGCGGGGGCCACGGGCAGGAGGGAGGACTCGGGCTGGAAGCCGTTCTCGTCGGCCACGAACTTGACTTCGGCCAGAGAGCCGTCCTCCTGGGGGTAGCTGGAAGAATATTCGTCAAGCAAATTAGAATTTACAGGTATTTGGCACGTGTGGGTATTCACACTACACTTTAGATCAGTGTTGTCCAAACTGGGGTCCGCGTACCCCTTGGGGTACGCAACATAGATCATAAGGGTACGTGAACAAGGAACACACACACACAAACAAACAGAAACATCACATGCTCTATGAATCATCTTTGTTATTCGTGTTTTAAATTCGAATTTATTGACCAACACTCCTTCAATAGTTCAATAGTCTTTTCATAGTTAGTATATTTTTTGCATTATCCTAAGATAAAACTGTTTAGCTATGGTGGACGGGAGGGGGGGGTACGTAACAGTACAAGAACGTAATAAAGGTTACAACAGGCGAAAATGTTTGGACAAGATTACCGTTAGGAATAATAGTAAAATATGACTCAGTGTTCTCTTACGCGAAGTATCCGACCATGTTGGCGCCGCCCTCTTCAGCCTCTTTGCCAGAGAACTGGAACACGATGCCGTTCTCGGCCTCGAAGTCGGAGCTGTGGGCGCCGCTCTCGTCGGGGTTCACTTGGCTGCTCCTCACGATGGCCACAGGAAGGTCCTCGGTGGGCAGTTTGGCGGCCATGGCCACAGACACGAGGGCGAGGAGGACGGCCTGAAACATCGTATGAATTACAAACTGTTTCTTCATCCTTCATCCCTATTCCTGTTACACTTTCTTTATGTGACGGCCACTTACGGTCTTCATGATGAGAGGCTGTGAGGCGAGTGTGATGCTCAGCGGAGGACACTTGGCTATATATACGGGAGGAGAGAGGCGGGTCCGAGGTCAGCGTAGCCGCTCAGACGTTATCCTAATACTATGGGTCGTAGCCTGTGTGATGTAACATATAAATATGTATCTGTATGGGTGTTTGTGTATATACAGTTAAACAGATGGATAGATCCATGTTTATGTACCGTATATCTTTATTTATATCTAGATGTGTCACACTTAGCCACTACCTTGAAGGCCAGTAAAAAGGTATACTTGGATTCCCAGGATTACGCTATTAAAAACTTTGATATTGCGTTCGTGTACGCAGTTCATTGCTAGCGGTGATGATTTAAAATAAATTATTGCCACCATGAAATAAAATCAATATATGTAAATTTTCAACTTATTAATAACTAACCTTCTTTCAGCTTGATTCTCGGGCCACGACCTCGACTCCGCTCGTCTCTACGAACGGCATATCTCTACACATGCTGATATAGCTCTCATGGAGCGAATTCTTTCCTTTCCACTCTACTGTTCATGTTCCGATCAGGCTTTGACTATCGTTCATGGTACATGTGCCGATTATTCCTTGTCGTTTTTCTTTCCTTTCTTTTCTTATTTTCGATTTTTTTATGTTATTCTAAATTGTTACCTCATATTTCCGATCAAAGACCAAGCAACCCTGTCCCACTACACTTTCCTTTTATGCAGAATCACTTGCATTGGCTAAGCATTATGCGCTCACCACAAACATGAGCCACTCGAAGCCTCAAATGTTTTAAAACTTAAAGATCATAAATATAATAGAATGCAAATGTCAGTACTTCCCGCTTACTCGTTAATTAGTCGAAGCGAATATTAAGTGTTTAATTCACAAACATAAATTCTCATCGATTCATGAAATTCTGGAAAGCACTCTTGACTTAATATTTCATTAGTAAAGTTACTTCGAAATCCCGTTTTTTATTCTGGAATAGTGTTCAATGTGTTTTTTCTTTCTCTCTCTTTCTTTCTTTCTTTCTTTCTTTCTTTCTTTCTTTCTTTCTTTCTTTCTTTCTTTCTTTCTTTCTTTCTTTCCTTTTCTTTTTCTCTCTTTCTTTCTTTCTTTCTTTCTTTCTTTCTTTCGTTTTTTCTTTTCTTTCTTTCCTTCATTCTTTCGCCTTTTCTTTCTTTCTTTCTTTCTTTCGTTTTTCTTTTCTTTCTTTCTTTCGTTTTTCTTTTCTTTCTTTCTTTCGTTTTCTTTTCTTTCTTTCTTACATTCTTTCTTTTCTTTCTTTCTTTCTTTCTTTCTTTCTTTCTTTCTTTCTTTCTTTCTTTCTTTCTTTCTTTCTTTCTTTCTTTCTTTCTTTCTTTCTTTCTTTCCTTTTCTTTTTCTCTCTTTCTTCTTTTTTCTTTGTTTCATTTATTGCCGAGGGTACGAGGACTACCTGTCTGTAGTGTTCAGGAAAGGACGTCTAGAGTATATTTCATAATAAAGGATCGAGAACTAGGGATAATAACAGTAGCTGGCATAACTATGAGTAGTTTTTTTCAGATGTGTAGATATAGTTGAATAAACTAGACGACTATCTTACTACTTGTGCACTATTATAACGAATATCATTATCTATGCCTCGTTTGCTTGATATTTCCCGCTTAATTAACTTTGTCGAGGAAAAAGGCAGCGGAGGAATTGTATCATTATGCAATGGTAAAGAGTAAAGGTCATTTTCGTTTATTTCGATATGAGAGTATATATATATATGCATACACACACACACACACACATACATATATACATACATACATACACACGCTCACACGTATATATATATATATATATATATATATATATATATATATATATATATATATATATATATATATTTATTTATTTATTTATTTATTTATATATATGTATATATATATATATATATATATATATATATATATATATATATATATATATATATATATATATATATATATTATACATACACACACGTTTATATATATCTGCGTGTCTATATATATAAAGTAATCGGATTCCGACGATCCGCTCGTCCTGGAACGCACGTCGACATATTATTACTTTTCCTGGAATGTTCAAATTATATTAGTTTATTTATTCATTGGTTGATGAAAACATACAATCTGCTTTTCTTCCTTTTTTTCTTTTGATGATGTGGAAATGTCGGCATGGAATATCGGTTGTATGATTATTGCTGTTTCTTTATTATCATTATTTTTTTTTTTTTATTACCATTATTATTATTATTATCATTATTATCATTATCATTACTCTTATTATTTTTATTATTATTATTATTATCATTATTATTATTATTATTATTATTATCATTATTATTATTGTTATTATTATTATTATCATTATTATTATTATTATTATTATTATAATTGGTGTTATCATTATCTATTTCAAATGATAATTTATCAACATAATGATTTTAATTATAATTCACACAATAATCATACTCCTCGACATAATTTATCATTGTAATACTAACATTAGTTTTCCTCAATATATGATTGCTCATAAACTCGGGTAACGTGGATTAAACTGAAGTAAAACACGATAATTAGCATTAAGCTTTTCAACAACCAACTACCTTGGGATGTAATCGGCTTCAGCCCTTCAGAGTTCAGCCTATAAATAGCTGATGATCGTGCATGTCTGGAGGAAGGAAGCCAATAAAAGGTTTCCATGAAAGATAAAAAGGTCAACGGGACTCAAAGGTGAAAGGTCAAACGCGAATCAGAATTATCTCCTTATTTGATGAAGTAAAGGAATTTTCTTCATCAAATTATGTATATGTATATTCATACGTAGACAGAGAGATATTGCCGATTTTGCTTTCACTTGACATTTTTGTTTTGTCTAATTTCCTAAATATATATATATTCTAGGAAAAAGTGCCACGGAAATGTTTTGACAATATATAAGTTTCATGAAACCTATCTAAATGCAGGTAAAAATGGAGATACAAGGAGAATGTATCATTTTCATTTATTTCGAGATATGAATACAAATAAATAAGAAAAAAGGAAAAGAACTACAATGCTGGGATTCGAATTATTCCTCCTGAGACTCAAGGGCCTTGCGCTCGTCCTCGAGGCGGGCGAACTCGATCTGGTCGAGGACGAACTGGGGGATGGGGTGGGGGAAGGCGGGGGCCACGGGCAGGAGGGACGACTCGGGCTGGAAGCCGTTCTCGTCGGCCACGAACTTGACTTCGGCCAGAGAGCCGTCCTCCTGGGGGTACCTGGGAAAGGGTTGGCCATACAGATTAGGATTTTACATTAACCAGGAGCATGGGATGAAATGCAACACCTTTTGAGATCATATGGTCAAACACAATGTACTTTTCGATGTCAAAAGTAAAATTCAAGTAACATGAAAATCAAATGTTCTCTTACGCGAAGTATCCGACCATGTTGGCGCCGCCCTCTTCAGCCTCTTTGCCCGAGAACTGGAACACGATGCCGTTCTCGGCCTCGAAGTCGGAGCTGTGGGCGCCGCTCTCGTCGGGGTTCACTTGGCTGCTCCTCACGATGGCCACAGGAAGGTCCTCGGTGGGCAGTTTGGCGGCCATGGCCACAGACACGAGGGCGAGGATGATGACCTGAAAATATTTAGTGTGAATATCTGGTTGCAGGACTAGCCTTCATAACTCCAATCTACTATATAAGATTAGAAATACTAGTTTGTACATCGAACAAAACATATGATCGTTATCAATAAAACTGAGCCTACGGTATTCATCTTGAGAGGCTGTGAGCGTGAGTGTGGCGATGAGGGAAGCCGCCCCTTTATATAGGCAGAAAGTGAGAGGCCGATTCAAGGTTGATCTAATCGTTTGTTTAGGACTGTCCTGCGTGTGTGTGTTCGGCACAAACACGCGGTCTCACAGGTTATAGATGTTCGCATTTCCTTTTATCTTTCTATATAAGGCACCGTTATTCTTGTGTAAGAATAGATACCTAGATTGATAGACTTTATTATATATGTAGGTATGTGCGAATTCTGTAAATATGAATATATACGCACACACACACAGTATATATGTATATATATGTGTATTATATATATATATATATACATATATATGTGTGTGTGTGTGTGTGGTGTGTGTGCATATACAGATAGATACAG
>NC_091550.1:545584-550584 GCF_042767895.1 Penaeus vannamei
TTCCAGTTCTCTGGCAAAGAGGCTGAAGAGGGCGGCGCCAACATGGTCGGATACTTCGCGTAAGAGAACATCTGATTTTCATTTTACTTGAATTTTACTTTTGACATCGAAAAGTACATTGTATTCGACCATATGATCTCAAAAGGTATTGCATTTCATCTCATGCTCCAGGTTAATGTAAAATCATAATCTGTATGGCCAACCCTTTCCCAGGTACCCCCAGGAGGACGGCTCTCTGGCCGAAGTCAAGTTCGTGGCCGACGAGAACGGCTTCCAGCCCGAGTCGTCCCTCCTGCCCGTGGCCCCCGCCTTCCCCCACCCCATCCCCCAGTTCGTCCTCGACCAGATCGAGTTCGCCCGCCTCGAGGACGAGCGCAAGGCCCTTGAGTCTCAGGAGGAATAATTCGAATCCCAGCATTGTATATTCTGATATTCCATGCAGTGATATTTATTTATTTTCCAAACCGACATTAGCAAATATATCGAGTGTTCTTATGTGCTCTGTCCTTGCCCTTATTGACAATTTCTGTCTCTTTCTGTCTCTTTCTCTCTCCCATACACACGTACATATGCTCTACTTTTCAAAGATACAAGAATAGGAACATTATGGACGCAGCAAACATCAAACGACTTCTTAAATGTTCTCTCCCCCCCCCCCTCTCTCTCTCTCTCTCTCTCTCTCTCTCTCTCTCTCTCTCTCTCTCTCTCTCTCTCTCTCTTTCTCTTCCTACCCCTTCTCTCTCTCTCTCTCTCTCTCTCTCTCTCTCTCTCTCTCAAACATCGAAAGAAGATATAGAGGCGAGATTTCTTGATAAACGCCGGACAGGGAGAGATGGAAGACGTGGATCCTCGACTCTCAGACCTGTTCCATCTTCTCCCTCCTCCCGCTCCTCCTCCTTCCTTTTGTTTTCTTTTCGTTTTCATTTTTGTTTTTACGGAACAAGTCGAGAAAGATCGTTCTGTATATTCTTATTCCTCCTGTTAAATGTCAGGATCCGGAGGGCCTTTTCCAGGGCCACCAGTGGATTCCGTGGGATGTCTAACGTGCATCTATAATGGAGCTTCGTCCGCGCTTCCCAACAGGAGCCACGAGAAGACACAATAGGGAAAGGGAACACGAAGAGTCTTAGGGAATACGTAAATAAATGAATAATTAAAGAATATGGGAAAAAATACACGTAAATGAATGAATGAATAAAGAATATGGAAAAAAAATACATATGACAGACTGCCGCCCACTTATCCCCCTTCACCCACCCACCCAATCAACACCTGAGATACAAAATCGTGTCTTCTAACCGGTAAAATAAAGCCACAAGTCATAGGCCTAAATCTTCAATCGTAAAAATCATCATTAAGACATTCAGTCGTGTCTGTCGTGTTAAAAGTATATGAATAGATAAATGAATAGATAGATAAATAACCTGCAAAGTGTTCTAGGTAAATGAAAGACCTCGTTATGTTTATCATATTGCGGATCGTAACGTGAAAGAGGATTACTGATTTTATTTATCTATTTTCCTAGATCATCCAATACGTCGACCTCTTTCAAAAAGAAATAAAAGTGTTATCAACAGTGTATTTAAAATCGCAGACCTATAATTAGATTTACTCCAGATCTTTTTTAATTAGTTAATTCATCACAAATTTATGCAATGGATAATAAGATAGAAATGTTATGACTAGTTATTTGAGAAGCAATTAATTACAACGTAAATTATTTGTTCTTACTTGCTTTTCACATCGTGTTAGGGGTAAAAAAAATAGTTTTTTTTTTTTTTTTTTTTTTTGAGGGGGGGGAGAGGTATTTCCTGAGCTTTTCCTTCAGTACAGGACAATTCTAATTTGTTTTTTTTTATCCACAATTGAAAGAGGTTCAAAAACATCTGGAGAAAATCTTTATGACTCAAAACGTCACGGAAATATAGGATTTCTAGCCATTAAATATGGTACTTCCATTGGCACTGGTATTAGTAGCAACACCTCAGGCTGAAAATATATGATAATATTTTGGCCTTACAAGAACAATCATCAATTTCAAATGTGCTCATGAAATATATACCATAATGGGACAAACACAAATTAACTTGAATGCATTCTCCTGCAGCACACACTCGTATAAGAGCATTTTGAAAAATATTCTGGGTGAGCTCACTGAAGTCTGTCCTTTTTCGTTAATTTTAGTTTTATAAGTAAAAATATCTTTGAATCCAAGGCACTATGTTTATTTCTCTCTCTCTCTCTTTCTCTCTCTCTCTCTCTCTCTCTCTCTCTCTCTCTCTCTCTCTCTCTCTCTCTCTCTCTCTCTCTCTCTCTCTCTCTCTCTCTCTCTCTCTCTCTCTCTCTCTCTTTCCATATGATGATAATGACGAAAATAACAATAATGACAACAATAATGATAATGAAAAAACATTAATAACAACAGCAATAATGTTGTTAATGATAATAATGATAATGATAATGATGTTGAGACATTGAAGATGGTAATAATAGTAACGATGATGATAACAATGATACTGATACTGATGATGATGATGAGATGATGATGAGAATAAGAATAAGATAATCTTAATAAAAGATGGCAATAGATTTGTAAATAATATATCATTATTACCAATATTACCATCCTCGCTATCATCTTTTTTATCATTATCATTAATGTTATCGTTTTTATTGGGTGATACTGATAATAATGATAATCGTTGCAACAGCTTTTATAATAGCAATGGCGATAATGATAATTATTATAATAATAATAATCATAATAATAATAATAATAACAATAATAACACCAATGTTAATAATGATAATAAAAATAACAATAATGATACTAATAATGGCAATAATAATATTCATATCAAAAAGAAAAACAACTCCAAAAGCATCAACATCAATGACGTAATCACCCCAAAAAACGTAAACAAAGAAACAAAAAAAAAAAAAACGAAAAAGGAGAACATCCTCCGGGTGGACTTCGGCCAAAAAAAAAAAAAAAAAATACACACATGAGGTAAACCCTCTGCCAAGGTCACAGGGTTTAGACGTACTTTATAACTGAATGGTTTACGCAGACATGACCTCGGGTCGACCTCTCTCTCTCTCACTATATAACTCGGTTGCGCACACACGCCGGCGCATTCTCACTCGCGTCTTCTCAACATGAAGGCAGTAAGGTTTCCAAGAGGCTCTCATACATGTTGATCCCATTTTAAGGTTTCAGGATGTTCATACGAAAAAATAGATCAAATGTCTTTTAGATGATGTAAATTTTCTGGACAATTCCTCTGGAAATATAGGTAGTATTTTTTTATAATTAATTTTATCTCGAGAGTTCCCGGAAATATATATTGCACCTTGTAGAGGATTCAGCGCCGACGGGATGCTTATCTCCTGGGAGATATTGCAGATGAGCGACGGAGGGATACTAGGCTGTGAATCGCTCCTTTCCCCTCAGTTGACCTTCTTCTCCAGGTCATTGTTCTCGCTCTGCTGGCCGTGGCGGCGGCCGACAAGCTGCCCCTGACCAGCCCTCCCGTGGCCATCTTGAGGAGCAGCCAAGTCAACCCCGACGCGCTCGGCGCCCACAGCTCCGACTTCGAGGCCGAGAACGGCATCGTGTTCCAGTTCTCGGGCTCTGAGGGCGTCAACGGCGGAGCCAACATGGTCGGATCCTTCAGGTAACGACGCTGACACTTTTGCCGCTCTCTCTCTATCTATCTATCTATCTCTGTCTTTCTATCCCCTCTCTCTCTCTCTCTCTCTCTCTCTCTCTCTCTCTCTCTCTCTCTCTCTCTCTCTCTCTCTGTCTTCTGTCTCTCTCTCTCTCTCTCTCTCTCCTCTCTCTCCTCTCTCTCTCTCTCTCTCTCTCTCTCTCTCTCTCTCTCTCCTCTCTTCTCTTCTCTTCTCTCTCTCTGTCTGTCTGTCTGTCTGTCTCTCTCTCTCTCTCTCTCTCTCTCTCTCTCTCTCTCTCTCTCTCTCTCTCTCTCAACCGCCGAAGCTCTAACCTCGCCCTCTCCCCCCCCCCCCCCCCCCAGCTACCCCCAGGAGGACGGCTCTCTGGCCGAAGTCAAGTTCGTGGCCGACGAGAACGGCTTCCAGCCCGAGTCGTCCCTCCTGCCCGTGGCCCCCGCCTTCCCCCACCCCATCCCCCAGTTCGTCCTCGACCAGATCGAGTTCGCCCGCCTCGAGGACGAGCGCAAGGCTCTCGAGGCTCAAGAGGAGTAATTTGAATCCTTGACATTGGATATTGTGATAATTTATAGAGTGATATTTCAACTGCGTGTCGAGGAAATGTGTGCGTATTTATTTCATACATCTTTATGAATAAATATATAAATTTTACATAGTTTATCCTTTCCCTTTTCAAACAGACCAAATGCTATAAAAATGAAGTCAACACATATGCATGTCTGTCTGTTTGCCATTCTGTAGCAGGCTGAACCAGTGTTCAAAGACTAATGATTCAGGACTGAATAAACAGAGTAATCAATATGGCAAAATTAAAACCAACTCAGAGCTACATTTGAAAGATTCCATATCAAAATAACAATGAAGAATATATCTGCAGTAAGAATATAATCAAAACAAATAAAGAGAACCAAGCATAACGCAGCACAACGTTGGAATCATGCAAAAAAAAATAAAAATAAAAATTAATATACATTATAATATAATAAACAGCAAAGTGATTGAAAGCGTTTAATTACCGACCACGAAAGGAGTATGAAATATAATCGACGTAAATCACCGACACATCTATTCGTGCATTATTACACAGAATAATCCATTAGACAAAAGATCCATCATTAGAAATATCCTAAAGTGTGGGAATGTGTTGTGCAGAACAATCAGTGATAGATGAGGAGAGAGAACGCTGATGAACAATACGCATTTCCGTGCCTGAATTTCGAGCTTTCATCAGGGAACTTTCAATTGACGTGAGCCAATGATAACTATTAATCAGTCTGCATGTTTATTTCAGGGAAATACAAACCCCCTTG
>NC_091550.1:563084-568084 GCF_042767895.1 Penaeus vannamei
TTAATAGTCGAAATAGCAAGCAGTTCCAATGGATCGCAACACATATTAGTGTATCAGACTGAGAACAAGAATTAAGAAAAAAGAAAAAGTTCAAAGCGATAAATCAAGCGTTAACATCTTGCTGGGACATGGAAGAGTCCTGATGCTGGTATCTTTCCAACGATAAGAATTGGATAAGTGATAACAGCAAGGGCGTGGCCGGAAGAAACCCATATCGAAAATAAAATAACGCCGAGTGACGGAGATTGTCGTCTAGGCTTCGAAGTAGCGTCCAGGAGCCATGTTCCTTTGGGTGGCTCATCCGGGTAGGCTCCTTGGAAGCAACATAGTGTGCCCTCGTGATGGAACATAAGAGACAGGATCTAGAAATGAAAAAGTTACCCCGGAGAGCTCTTCTGGGACACGGTAAAGATTAGAAAGAAAATGAATATCTTTAGGAACACATAATGAAGTAACTTGATCATCAAAGTTGACTTGAGGTAAATTTATCCTTATTAACAGTTACGGGGAAAAGATATGTCAGTTTGTGAGTGTAATTAAATAATAGGGTTTTCTGAGATTGATCGCTCAGCGGAATTGTGTACGTAGCACGTCCTGTTGCTTCCCAACACAGCGTGATTTTCTTCTTCTTCTTCTTCTTCTTCTTCTTCTTCTTCTTCTTCTTTTCTTTTCTTTTCTTTTTTTTTTTTTTTTTTTTTTTTTTTTGTCTACCTGTGAAGGAAAGTATCTTTTCTTCTTTTTATTTCATATTTGTTACATTCTTACACAGCTTATCGTGCGAATTAGAAGATTCAGGGTTCGGTGTTTTGGTCGAATCCTTTGAAAGGATCAGTTGTGATTCGCCCGCCTGGGTTCACTGCGAACTCTTGGCTGTTGAGGTATGACAATTTTCGTTTATTTTCTTTTTTGAGTTATAGTGACAGTATCATTTAGTTTTATTATTTTGTGTTGTATCAAGACAATGAATTATTGTTCATGTAATGTTCTGTGATACTTTGTTTATTGAATAAGACCCTACTCTTGACAAGGGCCGGTGTTGAGAGGCGTCCCGAAAACATCTGATCTAGGTCTGGTGATCTTGTCATCTTCCCTTCGTATTTCTCATGGTATTTGGTGCTCCATCGCCTAGTTCTTTTCTGTGGAAAGGGATTACAGCGTTTCCCGTGAATCATAGGTAAACTGCGATCATCTGACTGTAATTTTCTTTATTTACTTAACGCCTTTCTCTGTTGATTTTATTCTACTTTTGATTTGTA
This sequence comes from Penaeus vannamei, assembly GCF_042767895.1. Classification (NCBI taxonomy): domain Eukaryota; kingdom Metazoa; phylum Arthropoda; class Malacostraca; order Decapoda; family Penaeidae; genus Penaeus; species Penaeus vannamei. The sequence goes on from NC_091550.1 coordinate 564,341, forward strand.
CTTCTTTTGTACATGACGTATGCCATAAGTTGAACTTTTGTTAATTTTAGTAACTTTCCTTATTGTTATTAATGTAGTCTCATTTTTGTGTGTTATTTTATTTTGTCGGTTTGGTCACTTCACCAGTCTTCCATTGTTGTTTGTAAAATTATTTTGTAACTGCTTTATTAGCCAGTATGACATTCTTTTGGTTTTGATTATTCTGTTTCATTGACTTACCATTTTTGTTATGTTAATTTTGCATAATCATTTACTGTCATTATTTCTTATGTCATGATATTACAGTCAATAATATCAATGAATTGTGTGAAAAGTAATCTTGTGTCTGGTTTTCTAACCTTGGGCAATCCTTTGATTATTTATTGAGTTTTAAGAACCTGGCACTCACACTAACAAGTTTTTTTTTTCAAGATTATTAAGTTTACTGGCTTGTTTGATTAATATGTTCACGTAGAAATGCAACATAGTTTGTGCTTATTATAAGTAACTATTTGTATTTTCCTGTGATCTTTCTTCTCTTAAAGTAATACTCAGTTAATTGCACATGGTTATTTTGTTTTAAATATTTGCTTTGAGATCAGTATCTTTTGTGTAATAATTGATTCATTTATGATCCTGTGAGATACTGGATAATCAATTGCCTTTATAATGATTACTATTTTGTTTTATAATACTTGATGCATCAAAACATTGACGTAGTTTGAATGTTGTTGATTTTGTTTTTCTATCAATTTTCACGAAAGCTAATCATATAATAGTGAGTCATAACTGTCTCGTTGTTTGCAAAGTGTCAAGAACCCAAATAACGTCTTGTCTACTTTTTGTTTGATCTTTGATATTGTAATTTTGTTACATTGCCTTGATGATTATTAGTTAATATGTTAATTGAATTTTTAAAAAAAATGTCACTCAATCCTTGAATTACACTAATTAATAGCAGTAAGATAGTCACATTGAAAATCACTAATTAATCATTTAAAAGTTGCAATTAAAGAGAACAGTTAAACATCTATCAATCTAACACACCAAATCTTCACACTAAAGAGCGTTTCATAGACTGTTACAGAATAGGGAGCCACAACGACCCTCCAACATTTGTCTAAGTAATCTAAAATCAAACATAAACATAATGTTGCTCTGAGAAGGAATAGCAATAGTAATGATGATAACAATGATCCTGAAAATAATAATAACAATGGTACTTAATAATAACAACAATTAGAATCATGATGGGGATAATGATAGTAATAATATTGGTAATGATAATGATAATAGTGATAATTGCAATGATAACAGTAATGATAATAACTATGATAATGATAACGATTATGACTATAGCATAACATAAGCAACCTAGATAATTCACAGCACTTTTCTCTCCGAGTGAATCTTCCATTGTGTTCACTCTGGTTCGCTTATTCCTTTTATAAATGAATTAATAAACTCAATTTAGCGAGAATCAATCTGATGGACAGATTGGAAGAGGAAATTAATCTCCTAAATATTTATTGTCCAAAAAGCATATGATGTTACAGAAGGGAGGTCAATTATTTTTTTTATATCGAAAGTTTTTTTTATATTATTATCATCATTATTAGTATTGTTAGTATGACTATTATTATCATAGTTATTGTTATTAGTATTACTGTTATCATTATTATTATCATCGTCATCAATAATGCTTTCATCATTATATTTTTCATCATTGTCATTATCATTATTATTATTATTGTTATTTTTACTATTATTATTGATTTTATCATTATCAGTGTCATCATTATTAACATTATTGTTATTGTCATTGTCATCAAATTCATTATCATCATCATTATTATTGATGATTTCGAACATACTCTGAAGAAGGAAATGTTTAATAAGACGAGATGCATCTTCAGGAAAGAAGTGTATATATACCTCCTATTTCGTGTTAGCCCAACAATGATCTTAAAAGGAAATGATGAAAACTGTACTGTTAAACACTCAACATCTAATTTTAGAACAGAGGCGACGTTACTGGGAATGAGTTATGAGGAACAATAAGTTACTAAGTATAGCGTATTGTTTATTCCTAGTCTGTATATGACAAAGGGAGGAATAATTAGTAACTACACACGGTGATATTAATATACATCCCAGCTATGAGACTCGTATATCTATTAGAAAAGGAAAACGGAAAACGGATAGATAGATAGATAGATAGAGGGATGGAAAGATAGATAAATAGACAGAGAAATAATTAGATGGATAGATAGATAGATAGAAGGATGTATAGATAGATAGAACGATGTATAGATAGATAGAAGGATGTAAAGATAGAGAGACAGATAATTAGACAGACAGATGGATGGATGGATGAATAGGAGAATAGATAGAAAGATAGATAATTAGATGGATGTAGGGATAGATAGAAAAATGTAGCTCTAAGTTTATAGAGGCCTTTATATGATACCTATAGAATGTGATTATGAAAATATTTCTTTTCTTGATGACTAAAGACTAGAATCAAGCTGTCACTACAGACACTGGAAATACTTGAGGTGATTGTAAGAAAATATAAGAAACATCTAACCCCTGAATCGTTAGAGCAAAGTCTATTGTTATGAGTTCAGCATAACAATGTAACATCACTATTACTGAACAAATTAATATAACATTCTAGTAATAATAATCTATATAGTATTATGATTTGAAACTTGATATACAGCTTGATATTATAGTATAAAAATTTAACAGGTATACCGTTAAATTATAGTATAATGATTAGACAATACAGTATAGCAATTAGTAACAATTTAGCATAATAATACAGCACAAAGATATAGTATGACAAATAGATTCGATAGAATTCATATGTATTCATATATTTACGAACATAAAGGGAAAGATTGCGCAGGTAGAAAATCAGACATTGTGTTTGTTTTGTTTTTAATAGAAATATAAAAAAGGAGGAGAAAGAAGAATGAAGAGAGGTGAGGGAGGGAAACCACATTAATTCTACATCAATTCTGACCTCAACATAATCTTAAAGTTATGCCAAAAAATGAATAAACAAAAAGCTTTAAGAGATCATGATTTCATCAAATTAATTATCAGTTTTCATCCCAGTTCATCGTTTAATCAAAAGCTGATTCGATGAGTGAGCTTCTGCATGCCTGTGTGTGTGTGTGTGTGTGTGTGTGTGTGTGTGTGTGTGTGTGTGTGTGTGTGTGTGTGTGTGTGTGTGTGTGTTGCAACTGATGTGGATTGAAAAGAATGCCATTTTTTTTTATTTTAACGTCCAGTTTAGGTCTCTCTCTCTCTCTCTCTCTCTCTCTCTCTCTCTCTCTCTCTCTCTCTCTCTCTCTCTCTCTCTCTCTCTCTCTTCTACTTCTTTATTTATATTGTTATCGATATTAGCACTTGTTATCATTATTATGATTATCATTATTATTATTATTGCTGTTTTTTATCATTGTGTGTTACTTCTGCTTATTTCCTCCTCTCCTCCTCTTCTCCTCCACCTCCTCCTCCTCCTCCTGTTCCTACTATTCCTCATCTTCATCCTTCTCCTCTTCCTATTCCTCCTCCTCCTCCTCCTCCTCCTCCTTCTTCTTCTTCTTCTCCTCCTCCTCTTGTTTCTCCTCCTCCTCCTTTTCTCCTCCTCCTCCTTTATACCTCCTCCTGTTCCTCTTCCTCTTCCTCCTCCTCTTCTTCCTCCTCCTCCTCCTCCTCCTCTTCTTCCTCCTCCTCCTCCTCCTTTTCTCC
>NC_091550.1:580584-583084 GCF_042767895.1 Penaeus vannamei
TTCCGATCGCTTCCACGCGTGATCTCCATTAATGAAAAAAGTTCCCCACTCCGCTGCCACTTCGCGAACGCCTTGGATTAATCTTCCCACTTCTTCCATTGAACCGGAGTTGGCTGACCTTACTTCGGACTCCTATTCGGATCCGTTAATAAGGATAAAAAACATAGGTAGAGCAGGAGGAGGGGGGAGAGATCTTCAAAGAGACGCAGATAGTTATTGTGTTTTTTTTTGGTCTGTTTTGGTCTGTTCTTAAGAATTTGTGCGTTCGTTGTGCACGCGGCGTCGTTGTGTTTAAAAGTAAGTGCAGCGGAGATTGTGTCTTCAGTAGAGATTTAGAAAATTGTTATTTATGATGACAAGAAAATCGTAGGTTTCTTATTGGAAGGCTCTGCTGCGAAAATTTACTGACGGAATATATAAACAAATATCAAGATAAGTTTTTCTTCTTCTCTTTTATTTTCCACTTTATAATATTATCTCTTATTTTCTATGAGAAGGAATTTTAGGGAATTCGTTGCCTTCCGCGTAAAGCCTCTCCATTTCATCCGATCACAAGCGGAGCCGCTGACGTCTGAGTCCGCGTCTGACCCCAAAAAAATATTCGTCTTCTGGACTCATTTCGCTGACCCTTGTCGCTGCAGCCTGACCTCGCCTCCACCGCCGGCTCCGCTATATAAGCCGCGGCTGCCCTGGCCTCGGCACTCCGCTCCCTCACTCCCGCCGCCATGAAGACCGTAAGGCGCCCCTCTCAGCCACAGCCTCTGCAGCATCTGTGCTTCGAACTGACATGAGTGACACGTGACACTTTGTCCCGCGACCTAAGCCTCTCTCTCCCCCGCCAGGCCGTCCTCCTCGCCCTCGTCGCCGTGGCCCTCGCCGACAAGCTGCCCGGCGCCGCCCCTCCCGTCATCGCCATCTTGAGGAGCAGCCAAGTCAACCCCGACGCGCTCGGCGCCCACAGCTCCGACTTCGAGGCCGAGAACGGCATCGTGTTCCAGTTCTCGGGCTCTGAGGGCGTCAACGGCGGAGCCAACATGGTCGGATCCTTCAGGTAACGACGCTGACACTTTTGCCTGCTCTCTTTCTCTCTCTTTTTGTCTGTCTCTCTCTCTCTCTCTCTCATTCTCTCTCGGTCTCTCTCTCTCTCTCTCTCTCTCTCTCTCTCTCTCAACCGCCGAAGCTCTAACCTCGCCCTCCCCCCCCCCCCAGCTACCCCCAGGAGGACGGCTCTCTGGCCGAAGTCAAGTTCGTGGCCGACGAGAACGGCTTCCAGCCCGAGTCGTCCCTCCTGCCCGTGGCCCCCGCCTTCCCCCACCCCATCCCCCAGTTCGTCCTCGACCAGATCGAGTTCGCCCGCCTCGAGGACGAGCGCAAGGCGCGTGAAGGAAAAAACTAACAATGCCTTTGTGATAATTATGCCTTGCGTCTAACTCTGTTCCAGTCTTATATATCCATATTTATAACAGCAAAATGCAAACTGTAAATATAAATACACATTGTATTAGATATGTGTCTCTTATTGGCATATCAAGGTTTCTTCATAAACGTAAGCACTGTATATAATCCTGCACCATATATGATTAAAATCAGTAAAGGATGCAAATGGTGTCAAATCAACCTCACCATCTATATGATAAGTGAGACATTTCAATCGATCTGATCTCATGCAGTAAAACGAAGCCATGAGATAAGAATTTACCCAAAGGAGCCCCCCCCCCCCCACCTCCTTTTCAGCATCAAACCTGCGCGATGTAACAATAACAAACTTATCTTTATTCATTACCTTTCTGGCCATTTACCATCATGCAACCATGTGCAGTGTATCTATTGAAATACAAGTTTGACTATACACACACACGTATACATATGCAACACCTACACAGGCGCGTAGATCTCATGAAACCCATTCATTTATTTTTTTTTTAGCATACAATTTTGCTCTGGAAAAGCGTTGGCATGACAACGAATAGGCTTTGCATCGAACTTCCAGGAATTTTGCGGTTATCAAGGTATAATTCTCTCTATGGAGTGAATTCCATTCATTGCACTCCTGAATACTGGCACAGTATTTCACAATCTGAATTTTTAATGCGCTATCATTAGGCTTCTTTTTACCTTCCATTTGGAGACAGAGAGAGAGAGGGAAATATAAAGATGAATATTGGAAAAAATAGTGACAAATTATATCATATACCAAGGGAAGAAATTGTGTGAATATACTTATTCATTTTATGTCAGCGGGATTAACGGGTATTAATGTAAAATGATAGTAATGATGATAGATTTAAAAAAAAAAATCTGCCAATCTACGGCATATATGTAATTTTCCTATACTTACAAAAGTTGTTTTATGGCGGTGAGACATTTTCTTAATCATGGATACACACGAATAGTTATAAGAAGATACAGTCCCGAGAAAAGTATTTGAAAAGCAAGATGTTGTATAAAGCAGGGAATGTTTGTTATGACTTCTCATATCTATGGGTGACATTGCTCATAC
>NC_091550.1:598084-608084 GCF_042767895.1 Penaeus vannamei
TTTTCTTAGCTCATTAGCATGTCTGTAGAGCAAGATCTCGGCCAGGCGGAACAATACAGATCAGTCCTCAGTTGAAAAGCTTTCGTGGAATTATAAAAAAAAAAAAAAACATTATGAAAACTTATTCCTTCGCATTATGAAAAAAAAAACATTATGAAAACTTATTCCTTCGCATTATGAAAAAAAAACATTATGAAAACTTATTCCTTCGCATTATGAAAAAAAAAACATTTTGAAAACTTATTCCTTCGCATTATGAAAAAAAAAACATTTTGAAAACTTATTCCTTCGCATTATGAAAAAAAAACATTATGAAAACTTATTCCTTCGCATTATGAAAAAAAAAACATTTTGAAAACTTATTCCTTCGCATTATGAAAAAAAAACATTATGAAAACTTATTCCTTCGCATTATGAAAAAAAAAACATTATGAAAACTTATTCCTTCGCATTATGAAAAAAAAAACATTTTGAAAACTTATTCCTTCGCATTATGAAAAAAAAAACATTTTGAAAACTTATTCCTTCGCATTATGAAAAAAAAACATTATGAAAACTTATTCCTTCGCATTATGAAAAAAAAAACATTATGAAAACTTATTCCTTCGCATTATGAAAAAAAAAAAACATTTTGAAAACTTATTCCTTCGCATTATGAAAAAAAAAACATTTTGAAAACTTATTCCTTCGCATTATGAAAAAAAAAAACATTATGAAAACTTATTCCTTCGCATTATGAAAAAAAAAACATTTTGAAAACTTATTCCTTCGCATTATGAAAAAAAAAAACATTTTGAAAACTTATTCCTTCGCATTATGAAAAAAAAAACATTATGAAAACTTATTCCTTCGCATTATGAAAAAAAAAAACATTTTGAAAACTTATTCCTTCGCATTATGAAAAAAAAACATTATGAAAACTTATTCCTTCGCATTATGAAAAAAAAAACATTATGAAAACTTATTCCTTCGCATTATGAAAAAAAAAACATTATGAAAACTTATTCCTTCGCATTATGAAAAAAAAAAAAACATTATGAAAACTTATTCCTTCGCATTATGAAAAAAAAAACATTTTGAAAACTTATTCCTTCGCATTATGAAAAAAAAAAACATTATGAAAACTTATTCCTTCGCATTATGAAAAAAAAAAACATTATGAAAACTTATTCCTTCGCATTATGAAAAAAAAAAAACATTATGAAAACTTATTCCTTCGCATTATGAAAAAAAAAAAACATTATGAAAACTTATTCCTTCGCATTATGAAAAAAAAAAACATTATGAAAACTTATTCCTTCGCATTATGAAAAAAAAAAACATTTTGAAAACTTATTCCTTCGCATTATGAAAAAAAAAACATTTTGAAAACTTATTCCTTCGCATTATGAAAAAAAAAAACATTATGAAAACTTATTCCTTCGCATTATAAAAAAAAAAAAAAAACATTATGAAAACTTATTCCTTCGCATTATGAAAAAAAAAACATTATGAAAACTTATTCCTTCGCATTATGAAAAAAAAAAAAAACATTATGAAAACTTATTCCTTCGCATTATGAAAAAAAAAACATTTTGAAAACTTATTCCTTCGCATTATGAAAAAAAAAAACATTATGAAAACTTATTCCTTCGCATTATGAAAAAAAAAAACATTATGAAAACTTATTCCTTCGCATTATGAAAAAAAAAAAACATTATGAAAACTTATTCCTTCGCATTATGAAAAAAAAAAAACATTATGAAAACTTATTCCTTCGCATTATGAAAAAAAAAAACATTATGAAAACTTATTCCTTCGCATTATGAAAAAAAAAAACATTTTGAAAACTTATTCCTTCGCATTATGAAAAAAAAAACATTTTGAAAACTTATTCCTTCGCATTATGAAAAAAAAAAACATTATGAAAACTTATTCCTTCGCATTATAAAAAAAAAAAAAAAACATTATGAAAACTTATTCCTTCGCATTATGAAAAAAAAAAACATTATGAAAACTTATTCCTTCGCATTATGAAAAAAAAAAACATTATGAAAACTTATTCCTTCGCATTATGAAAAAAAAAAACATTATGAAAACTTATTCCTTCGCATTATGAAAAAAAAAAACATTATGAAAACTTATTCCTTCGCATTATGAAAAAAAAAAAAAACATTATGAAAACTTATTCCTTCGCATTATGAAAAAAAAAAACATTTTGAAAACTTATTCCTTCGCATTATGAAAAAAAAAAAACATTATGAAAACTTATTCCTTCGCATTATGAAAAAAAAAAAACATTATGAAAACTTATTCCTTCGCATTATGAAAAAAAAAACATTTTGAAAACTTATTCCTTCGCATTATGAAAAAAAAAAACATTTTGAAAACTTATTCCTTCGCATTATGAAAAAAAAAAAACATTATGAAAACTTATTCCTTCGCATTATGAAAAAAAAAACATTTTGAAAACTTATTCCTTCGCATTATAAAAAAAAAAACATTATGAAAACTTATTCCTTCGCATTATGAAAAAAAAAACATTTTGAAAACTTATTCCTTCGCATTATGAAAAAAAAAACATTTTGAAAACTTATTCCTTCGCATTATGAAAAAAAAACATTATGAAAACTTATTCCTTCGCATTATGAAAAAAAAAACATTTTGAAAACTTATTCCTTCGCATTATGAAAAAAAAAAACATTATGAAAACTTATTCCTTCGCATTATGAAAAAAAAAACATTTTGAAAACTTATTCCTTCGCATTATGAAAAAAAAACATTTTGAAAACTTATTCCTTCGCATTATGAAAAAAAAAACATTATGAAAACTTATTCCTTCGCATTATGAAAAAAAAAAAAACATTATGAAAACTTATTCCTTCGCATTATGAAAAAAAAAAAACATTATGAAAACTTATTCCTTCGCATTATGAAAAAAAAAACATTTTGAAAACTTATTCCTTCGCATTATGAAAAAAAAAAAAAACATTATGAAAACTTATTCCTTTGCATTATGAAAAAAAAAACATTTTGAAAACTTATTCCTTCGCATTATGAAAAAAAAAACATTTTGAAAACTTATTCCTTCGCATTATGAAAAAAAAACATTATGAAAACTTATTCCTTCGCATTATGAAAAAAAAAACATTTTGAAAACTTATTCCTTCGCATTATGAAAAAAAAACATTATGAAAACTTATTCCTTCGCATTATGAAAAAAAAAACATTTTGAAAACTTATTCCTTCGCATTATGAAAAAAAAACATTATGAAAACTTATTCCTTCGCATTATGAAAAAAAAAACATTTTGAAAACTTATTCCTTCGCATTATGAAAAAAAAACATTATGAAAACTTATTCCTTCGCATTATGAAAAAAAAAAACATTTTGAAAACTTATTCCTTCGCATTATGAAAAAAAAACATTATGAAAACTTATTCCTTCGCATTATGAAAAAAAAAACATTTTGAAAACTTATTCCTTCGCATTATGAAAAAAAAAACATTTTGAAAACTTATTCCTTCGCATTATGAAAAAAAAACATTATGAAAACTTATTCCTTCGCATTATGAAAAAAAAAACATTTTGAAAACTTATTCCTTCGCATTATGAAAAAAAAAACATTTTGAAAACTTATTCCTTCGCATTATGAAAAAAAAAACATTTTGAAAACTTATTCCTTCGCATTATGAAAAAAAAAACATTTTGAAAACTTATTCCTTCGCATTATGAAAAAAAAAACATTATGAAAACTTATTCCTTCGCATTATGAAAAAAAAAACATTTTGAAAACTTATTCCTTCGCATTATGAAAAAAAAAAACATTATGAAAACTTATTCCTTCGCATTATGAAAAAAAAAACATTTTGAAAACTTATTCCTTCGCATTATGAAAAAAAAAACATTATGAAAACTTATTCCTTCGCATTATGAAAAAAAAAACATTTTGAAAACTTATTCCTTCGCATTATGAAAAAAAAAACATTTTGAAAACTTATTCCTTCGCATTATGAAAAAAAAAAACATTATGAAAACTTATTCCTTCGCATTATGAAAAAAAAAACATTTTGAAAACTTATTCCTTCGCATTATGAAAAAAAAACATTATGAAAACTTATTCCTTCGCATTATGAAAAAAAAAACATTTTGAAAACTTATTCCTTCGCATTATGAAAAAAAAACATTATGAAAACTTATTCCTTCGCATTATGAAAAAAAAAACATTTTGAAAACTTATTCCTTCGCATTATGAAAAAAAAAACATTTTGAAAACTTATTCCTTCGCATTATGAAAAAAAAACATTATGAAAACTTATTCCTTCGCATTATGAAAAAAAAAACATTTTGAAAACTTATTCCTTCGCATTATGAAAAAAAAACATTTTGAAAACTTATTCCTTCGCATTATGAAAAAAAAAACATTTTGAAAACTTATTCCTTCGCATTATGAAAAAAAAACATTATGAAAACTTATTCCTTCGCATTATGAAAAAAAAAACATTTTGAAAACTTATTCCTTCGCATTATGAAAAAAAAAACATTATGAAAACTTATTCCTTCGCATTATGAAAAAAAAAACATTATGAAAACTTATTCCTTCGCATTATGAAAAAAAAAACATTTTGAAAACTTATTCCTTCGCATTATGAAAAAAAAAAAACATTATGAAAACTTATTCCTTCGCATTATGAAAAAAAAAACATTATGAAAACTTATTCCTTCGCATTATGAAAAAAAAAACATTTTGAAAACTTATTCCTTCGCATTATGAAAAAAAAACATTATGAAAACTTATTCCTTCGCATTATGAAAAAAAAACATTATGAAAACTTATTCCTTCGCATTATGAAAAAAAAAACATTTTGAAAACTTATTCCTTCGCATTATGAAAAAAAAAACATTTTGAAAACTTATTCCTTCGCATTATGAAAAAAAAAAAAAAACATTATGAAAACTTATTCCTTCGCATTATGAAAAAAAAAACATTATGAAAACTTATTCCTTCGCATTATGAAAAAAAAAACATTTTGAAAACTTATTCCTTCGCATTATGAAAAAAAAAAAAAAACATTATGAAAACTTATTCCTTCGCATTATGAAAAAAAAAACATTTTGAAAACTTATTCCTTCGCATTATGAAAAAAAAAACATTATGAAAACTTATTCCTTCGCATTATGAAAAAAAAAACATTATGAAAACTTATTCCTTCGCATTATGAAAAAAAAAAACATTTTGAAAACTTATTCCTTCGCATTATGAAAAAAAAACATTATGAAAACTTATTCCTTCGCATTATGAAAAAAAACATTTTGAAAACTTATTCCTTCGCATTATGAAAAAAAAAAACATTATGAAAACTTATTCCTTCGCATTATGAAAAAAAAAAACATTATGAAAACTTATTCCTTCGCATTATGAAAAAAAAAACATTTTGAAAACTTATTCCTTCGCATTATGAAAAAAAAAACATTATGAAAACTTATTCCTTCGCATTATGAAAAAAAAAACATTTTGAAAACTTATTCCTTCGCATTATGAAAAAAAAAACATTTTGAAAACTTATTCCTTCGCATTATAAAAAAAAAAACATTTTGAAAACTTATTCCTTCGCATTATGAAAAAAAAAAACATTTTGAAAACTTATTCCTTCGCATTATGAAAAAAAAAACATTATGAAAACTTATTCCTTCGCATTATGAAAAAAAAAACATTTTGAAAACTTATTCCTTCGCATTATGAAAAAAAAACATTATGAAAACTTATTCCTTCGCATTATGAAAAAAAAAAACATTTTGAAAACTTATTCCTTCGCATTATGAAAAAAAAAAAAACATTATGAAAACTTATTCCTTCGCATTATGAAAAAAAAAACATTTTGAAAACTTATTCCTTCGCATTATGAAAAAAAAAAAACATTATGAAAACTTATTCCTTCGCATTATGAAAAAAAAAACATTTTGAAAACTTATTCCTTCGCATTATGAAAAAAAAAACATTTTGAAAACTTATTCCTTCGCATTATGAAAAAAAAACATTATGAAAACTTATTCCTTCGCATTATGAAAAAAAAAACATTTTGAAAACTTATTCCTTCGCATTATGAAAAAAAAACATTATGAAAACTTATTCCTTCGCATTATGAAAAAAAAAACATTTTGAAAACTTATTCCTTCGCATTATGAAAAAAAAAAAAAAACATTATGAAAACTTATTCCTTCGCATTATGAAAAAAAAAACATTTTGAAAACTTATTCCTTCGCATTATGAAAAAAAAACATTATGAAAACTTATTCCTTCGCATTATGAAAAAAAAAAACATTTTGAAAACTTATTCCTTCGCATTATGAAAAAAAAAAAAACATTATGAAAACTTATTCCTTCGCATTATGAAAAAAAAAACATTTTGAAAACTTATTCCTTCGCATTATGAAAAAAAAAAAAACATTATGAAAACTTATTCCTTCGCATTATGAAAAAAAAACATTATGAAAACTTATTCCTTCGCATTATGAAAAAAAACATTATGAAAACTTATTCCTTCGCATTATGAAAAAAAAAAAAACATTATGAAAACTTATTCCTTCGCATTATGAAAAAAAAAACATTTTGAAAACTTATTCCTTCGCATTATGAAAAAAAAAAAAACATTATGAAAACTTATTCCTTCGCATTATGAAAAAAAAAACATTTTGAAAACTTATTCCTTCGCATTATGAAAAAAAAAAAAACATTATGAAAACTTATTCCTTCGCATTATGGAAAAAAAAACATTATGAAAACTTATTCCTTCGCATTATGAAAAAAAAACATTATGAAAACTTATTCCTTCGCATTATGAAAAAAAAAAAAAAACATTATGAAAACTTATTCCTTCGCATTATGAAAAAAAAACATTATGAAAACTTATTCCTTCGCATTATGGAAAAAAAAACATTATGAAAACTTATTCCTTCGCATTATGAAAAAAAAACATTATGAAAACTTATTCCTTCGCATTATGAAAAAAAAAAAAAAACATTATGAAAACTTATTCCTTCGCATTATGGAAAAAAAAACATTATGAAAACTTATTCCTTCGCATTATGAAAAAAAAACATTATGAAAACTTATTCCTTCGCATTATGAAAAAAAAAAAAAAACATTATGAAAACTTATTCCTTCGCATTATGAAAAAAAAAAAAACATTATGAAAACTTATTCCTTCGCATTATGAAAAAAAAAAAAACATTATGAAAACTTATTCCTTCGCATTATGAAAAAAAAAACATTTTGAAAACTTATTCCTTCGCATTATGAAAAAAAAAAAAACATTATGAAAACTTATTCCTTCGCATTATGAAAAAAAAAACATTTTGAAAACTTATTCCTTCGCATTATGAAAAAAAAAACATTTTGAAAACTTATTCCTTCGCATTATGAAAAAAAAACATTATGAAAACTTATTCCTTCGCATTATGAAAAAAAAAACATTTTGAAAACTTATTCCTTCGCATTATGAAAAAAAAACATTATGAAAACTTATTCCTTCGCATTATGAAAAAAAAAACATTTTGAAAACTTATTCCTTCGCATTATGAAAAAAAAACATTATGAAAACTTATTCCTTCGCATTATGAAAAAAAAAACATTTTGAAAACTTATTCCTTCGCATTATGAAAAAAAAAACATTTTGAAAACTTATTCCTTCGCATTATGAAAAAAAAAACATTTTGAAAACTTATTCCTTCGCATTATGAAAAAAAAAACATTTTGAAAACTTATTCCTTCGCATTATGAAAAAAAAAAAAACATTTTGAAAACTTATTCCTTCGCATTATGAAAAAAAAAAAACATTATGAAAACTTATTCCTTCGCATTATGAAAAAAAAAAAACATTATGAAAACTTATTCCTTCGCATTATGAAAAAAAAAACATTTTGAAAACTTATTCCTTCGCATTATGAAAAAAAAAACATTATGAAAACTTATTCCTTCGCATTATGAAAAAAAAAAAAACATTATGAAAACTTATTCCTTCGCATTATGAAAAAAAAAACATTTTGAAAACTTATTCCTTCGCATTATGAAAAAAAAAACATTTTGAAAACTTATTCCTTCGCATTATGAAAAAAAAACATTATGAAAACTTATTCCTTCGCATTATGAAAAAAAAAACATTTTGAAAACTTATTCCTTCGCATTATGAAAAAAAAAAACATTATGAAAACTTATTCCTTCGCATTATGAAAAAAAAAAACATTATGAAAACTTATTCCTTCGCATTATGAAAAAAAAAAAACATTATGAAAACTTATTCCTTCGCATTATGAAAAAAAAACATTATGAAAACTTATTCCTTCGCATTATGAAAAAAAAAACATTTTGAAAACTTATTCCTTCGCATTATGAAAAAAAAACATTATGAAAACTTATTCCTTCGCATTATGAAAAAAAAAACATTTTGAAAACTTATTCCTTCGCATTATGAAAAAAAAAAACATTATGAAAACTTATTCCTTCGCATTATGAAAAAAAAAAAAACATTATGAAAACTTATTCCTTCGCATTATGAAAAAAAAACATTATGAAAACTTATTCCTTCGCATTATGAAAAAAAAAACATTTTGAAAACTTATTCCTTCGCATTATGAAAAAAAAACATTATGAAAACTTATTCCTTCGCATTATGAAAAAAAAAACATTTTGAAAACTTATTCCTTCGCATTATGAAAAAAAAACATTATGAAAACTTATTCCTTCGCATTATGAAAAAAAAAACATTTTGAAAACTTATTCCTTCGCATTATGAAAAAAAAACATTATGAAAACTTATTCCTTCGCATTATGAAAAAAAAAAAACATTATGAAAACTTATTCCTTCGCATTATGAAAAAAAAAAAAAAACATTATGAAAACTTATTCCTTCGCATTATGAAAAAAAAAAAAAAAACATTATGAAAACTTATTCCTTCGCATTATGAAAAAAAAAACAATTTGAAAAATTATTCCTTCCGATTATGAAAAAAAAAAAAAAACATTATGAAAACTTATTCCTTCGCATTATGAAAAAAAAAACATTTTGAAAACTTATTCCTTCGCATTATGAAAAAAAAAACATTTTGAAAACTTATTCCTTCGCATTATGAAAAAAAAACATTATGAAAACTTATTCCTTCGCATTATGAAAAAAAAAACATTTTGAAAACTTATTCCTTCGCATTATGAAAAAAAAAAACATTATGAAAACTTATTCCTTCGCATTATGAAAAAAAAAAACATTTTGAAAACTTATTCCTTCGCATTATGAAAAAAAAACATTATGAAAACTTATTCCTTCGCATTATGAAAAAAAAAACATTTTGAAAACTTATTCCTTCGCATTATGAAAAAAAAAACATTTTGAAAACTTATTCCTTCGCATTATGAAAAAAAAAAACATTTTGAAAACTTATTCCTTCGCATTATGAAAAAAAAAACATTTTGAAAACTTATTCCTTCGCATTATGAAAAAAAAACATTATGAAAACTTATTCCTTCGCATTATGAAAAAAAAAACATTTTGAAAACTTATTCCTTCGCATTATGAAAAAAAAAACATTATGAAAACTTATTCCTTCGCATTATGAAAAAAAAAAACATTTTGAAAACTTATTCCTTCGCATTATGAAAAAAAAACATTATGAAAACTTATTCCTTCGCATTATGAAAAAAAAAACATTTTGAAAACTTATTCCTTCGCATTATGAAAAAAAAAAACATTATGAAAACTTATTCCTTCGCATTATGAAAAAAAAAACATTTTGAAAACTTATTCCTTCGCATTATGAAAAAAAAAACATTTTGAAAACTTATTCCTTCGCATTATGAAAAAAAAAACATTTTGAAAACTTATTCCTTCGCATTATGAAAAAAAAAAACATTTTGAAAACTTATTCCTTCGCATTATGAAAAAAAAAACATTTTGAAAACTTATTCCTTCGCATTATGAAAAAAAAAACATTTTGAAAACTTATTCCTTCGCATTATGAAAAAAAAAAC
>NC_091550.1:635584-638084 GCF_042767895.1 Penaeus vannamei
GAGAGAGAGAAAGACGGACACACATTCACAGAGAGAGAGAAAGAAAGAAAGAGACAGAGAGAGACAGACAGACAGTGAAATAAGATATGGAGCTCCGGTTCCCAGTGAGCAAGACTTTTCCTCTTTTTTCATATTTATATTTACTAGAGATATCTTAGTGTCGGTGTGTGTTTGGCATTTGACGACATTGTCATTTTTTTTAATTTTCATTATCATTAATCATTATAAATAAAGAAAATGGATGGAAGTGAAGCCTCAGATAAATTATTAAATTTGGCTTTCCTAAACGTTCGCCCCTACACTAGTATATGCATTTTCATATCTCCATTATTCAGTCATATATTTCAGGGATAAAATCAGGTGACTTGACGCTCTCTCTCTCTCTCCCTCTCTCTCTCTCTCTCTCTCCCTCCCTCCATCTCTCCCTCTCTCCCTCTCTCCCTCTCCTTCTCTCACTCTCTCACTCACTCTCTCTCTCACTCACTCACACTCTCTCTCTCTCTCTCTATCTCTCTCTCTCTCTCTCTCTCTCTCTCTCTCTCTCTCTCTCTCTCTCTCTCTCTCACTCACTCTCTCTCTCTCTCTCTCTCTCTCTCTCTCTCTCTCTCTCTCTTCTCTCTCTCTCTCTTACTCTCTCTCTCTCTCTCTCTCTCTCTCTCTCTCTCTCTTTCTTACTCTCTCTTTCTTACTCTCTCTCACACACACACACACACACACACACACACACACACACACACACACACACACACACACACACACACACACACACACACTCACTCTCTCTCTCTCGCTCTCTCTCTTTCTCTCGCTCTCTCTCTCTCTCTCTCTCTCTCTCTCTCTCTCTCTCAGTCTCTCACTCAGTCTCTCTCTCTCTCTATCTATCTATTTATCTATCTATCTCTATCTCTATCTATCTCTATCTCTATCTCTATCTATCTCTATCTCTATCTCTATCTACCTATCTTTCTATTTATCTCTATCTTCTATCCATCCATCTATCTATCTATCCACTTATATATCTAGCCGTTTATATATATATATATATATATATATATATATATATATATATATATATATATCCATTTATATATCTATCCATCTATCTATATCTTCCTTTCTTTCATGACAGATGGACAGAGAGAAGAGAGAGCCACAGAACATGCAATGAGCTACCGATAACTTCTCGATTTCCTCAAATAACTTTTGATTATGATAATGGTAATGATAATGGTAACATTACAGTATGATACACCATCCGTATGTGCATTTTCACCGAAGGACACTTGCTCGATGTATGTAATGGAAATTACACCGACAACTTTTCCGATATTCCGTCAGATATATATATATATATATATGTGTATGTGTAGTTGAGGGGGACATCTAATCAAGGAGAAGCAATCATCATTATTACTCTACGGCGTCACTTCCCTCGTCAGCTCTCAGGTGAAGTTGCGAAGTTGCGAGGCAAGTCGGTGGTTAAAGACAGGTAGCTGGCTGGCGTTCTGCCTTTGTTCGACTGTCGTGTGTTAACTTCTTCTCTATTTGTTGCCTTAGAAAACCCTCTTGTTCTCTGCGGTATATTGTACGAGCTGTTGTCCAGTCTCGGGTGTCGAACTTGTCTTCTCTCGGCACCTGTTCCGTTAAGAGGTGCAGGGCCTCTTGCACTTCTCTTCTTTAACTATTTAATCTATGTTTTCCTCCATTTGGTTTTTTTTTTACCCCTTCTTCAACAGTGAAACCCTCCGTGACCAAGAGTCCCTTCTAAACCTCCGTCACTGGGTGGAAAGACCACGCATGGCCCATTGTGGACAACCCTGACATCGTAGCCAAGACGGAGCCTGATGTGTTGGCCGCAACGTGTACTTAAATTTTCATAAGTACGTGCTTTATTAACCAAATTCATGTTTTGCAAGGTTTTAAAACTCATTTTCTGCTCGTTTTTTTGTGTGTGTACGGAAGAGCTGTTGTTTTTTTTCTCACATCTTTTATTTGGCTTCTTCTAATTCGACGATTCATTGATAAGTTACAAGTGTCTGCGAAGTGGCTGTTTGTGTTTATCATGAAGAAGTTAGCAGAACTTAGCTCTTAACTTCATTCCTTTGCTTTGTTTCACCAGTCACTAGTGAAACCTTAGATGAGTGAAGCTGTTAATTAGCATATTTTATATCGAATCAAATTCATTAATATAATCATTTACTTGACCTGGCCACAATGGAGCGTCTAAGTCTTTATTACCTAGATAAACACCTGATATGAGGTGTGCGCGTGAGATGTGTATAAAGTAGTTGTGCTTTCCCTTTTCTTGAGTGCACTGAGAACTCTTATTTTTTCCTATTACCATAATAAGTGTTACTGAATATATATATATTATGTATGTACGTGAATACACACAAACACAAACGTATATGCATAATTTAAAAGTAAAATTGAATAAGAAAACATCACTCCGGAGTTGACGAGACCATATCAGACAAATCGGCTGGAACATAGACTCCCG
>NC_091550.1:650584-652556 GCF_042767895.1 Penaeus vannamei
GCGATTCCTTCTCCTCCTCCCCCCCCCCTCCTCCTCCTCCTCCTCCTCCTCCTCCTCCTCCTCCTCCTCCTCCTCCTCCTCCTCCTCACCTCACTCCTCCCTCCCCCTCCTCCCCCTCCCCCTCCCTCCACCTCCTCCTCCTCAACCTCCCTTCTACTCCTCCTACTCCTCCCTCCACCTCCTCCCCCTCCTCCTCTTCCCTCCCTCCTCCTCCTCCTCCCTCCTCCCTCCTCCTCCTCCTCCCTCCTCCCTCCTCCTCCTCCTCCTCCTCCCCCTGCCTCCACCCTCCCCCTCCTCACCTCCCCCTCCACCTCCACCTCCCTCCTCCTCCACCTCCTTCATCTCTACCTCCCTCCCCTCCATCTCCCCCTCCCCCTCCCCCCCCCTCTCCTCCCTCCTCCTCCTCCTCCTCCTCCCTCCTCCTCCTCCTCCTCTCCTCCTCCTCCCCCTCCTCCTCCCTCCTCCTCCTCCTCCTCTCCTCCCCTCCCCCCTCCCCCTCCCCCTCCCCCTCCCCCTCCTCCTCCTCCTCCTCCTCCTCCCTCCTCCTCCCTCCCTCCTCCTCCCTCCCTCTCCCTCCTCCTACCCTCCTCCTCCTCCCCCTCCCTCCTCCTCCCTCCTCCCGCCCCCTCCCCCTCCCCTCCCTCCTCCTCCCTCCTCCCCTTCCTCACTCCTCCTCCCCCTCCCCCCACCTCCCTCCTCCTCCTCCTCCTCCTCCTCCTCCTCCTCCTCCTCTTCTCCTCCACCTCCTCCTCCTCCTCCTCCTCCTCCTCCTCCTGATGTCTCCGGACGTCAAAGGCCACAAGGACAGAGGATAGATGGAATAGGACCTTTTCAGCGATGGAAAAAGAGGTCAAGAGAATTGAACATTTCCCGTCTATTCAGTGTGTTGATGTATCTAAATCGCTTTCGTGTTTGTTTGTTTGTTTTGTTTTGTTATTTTGTTTTTTGTTTTGTAAATAAGCGTTTGTATTGCTCTTAGGGCTCTTGATGCGAATGCTAATCCATTGAAAGTCTATTTTAGTTCAACGATCATTGTAGTTACGTATCGCTGTCAGTTAGGGTTGTACTGAAGATAATTTCCATATAGCGTATATTTTTGTAGTTAGTTATTGAATCCTGAACATAATAAAAAAAAATAATTGATCATTCAAGGAGAACATCGATAATAGTAAAATAGCCATTTTAATAGTCATGAGGATAACGTTAATGATAAGTAAAATGACAATCATTATTACAACAGTGATGATGATGACAACAACAGAAATAACGAGAAAAGCAACATAAACAACCGTAATAAAAATAAGACTCGAGACCGGAAGCCAAAATTTCGAATGGAAAATCACTAACAATATGATACGTGGTTATGGGTCGTCTTTTTTTTTTTTTTTTTTTTTTTTTTTTTTTTGTCTGGCGGTCTTTAATTTTTCATCTAAAGCATTTTCTTTTTCCTTTCTCTCTTCCTGTCTATCTATTTCTTTTTCTTTTTCTTCTTCATCAGTATCATCTTCATTTGTTTCGTTTACGTCTTCGACTTCTTCTTCGTCTTCTTCTTCCTCTCGTCTTCTGCGTCTTCTTCCCTTTTCTTCGTCTTCTTCTCCGTCTTCTTCTTCCTCGTCTTCTTCGTCATCTTCATTTTCTTCTTCTTCGCACCACTAAACACCTCGCTTCTCCTCTTTCATCCCGCCTATCACCTCCCTATTTATTCTCCCTTTTTCTATTCTTCCCCTTTTTTTTCCACAAAGCGTCTTATCGCTTCGCTTCTTCGCATATTCCTTCTCCAGGATGCCTTCCTCTCTCTACATCCTTGGCCTCGGGTTCGGGGCGCAGGGGGGGGGGGGGCGTGGCACTCGGGAGGCGGCAGGACAGTCAGTTGATGGCAGTCAGTCATTCAGACACGCGGGGCAAGCGAGGGCAGTCAGTTAGTCTGATGACTGGACACTGAGTTGAGATCAGTCAATCATCAACATCATCA